>NC_048298.1:117575862-117801778 GCF_013100865.1 Trachemys scripta elegans
TCTTCCCCCCCCCCCCCCCCCCCCCCCTTTCAGTGAGAGACTTCTTGGGATTTTTCTAGGTGGTTTTTTTGTTTGCCACCAAAAAGTGATGCAAGTAAGTGGGGGATGTGACATGTCAAATGTTGCTCTTATTCGGCGGCTAGGTTGCAGTTATTCATGGTAGGGAAAATGTTTCCAGGGGAAATGTTGCTCATAAGTGATGTTTGCAGCAATACCTTGTAAGAGCAGCCAAGTGCCTACTGTGCCATTTTGGAAGGAATATGGTCGTCCTTCTGCATCTGGTAAGTTGTTGTTCTTAGTGGTTTTAAGATCTTGCAATGGGACCCAAGTAGTCTGATAGTCCTACTAGAGAAACTGGACAACGCTTGCTGCCATATAAGAAGTATGCTCCTCTTTTTCTTCTTTATAAGCTCGTCTCTCTCCATTAGCCAGGCTCTGTCCTTGAACCAAGAATGAAAAGGTGAATGTTTCGGTTTTAATGGTACCACCTCCCTGACTATAACAGTCTATTGCCAGGCCTGGTGTCTAAATTGTTTAAGGAGTTCTCATCAGGATCTTGCTTGCTTTCTGAAAGATCAGACATTTCTTTGAGAGTAAATAGCATGGGCAATAACTTTCTGATTTTTGTATAATTTTCAAGTACCATGAGAAATTTCAGCAGTCAGTCAGTTCTATACAATGACTAGCCTACTCTGTAAAAGTTATATTAACATAGGAATCCTCATCCCCAGCTTAGCAGAAGTGGAATTGTAGCCAAGAAACAGTTCCCAAAAAAGTGTTCAGGTAGTGCTCTACTGCAGTCTTACTAATCACATGATAGACACTATACCTGTCCCTCTACAGTGCATGCTCACTGCCATCTGGAGTTCATCCTTGAAAGGTGTTGCCGCCAGCTGATAGACATTGCTCCGTTGACCAGATAGGCCTCAGACAAAGTAAACAACATTTAACTTGCACATTAGCATGGTTAAATCTGATACACATTCGTATAAACTCTACCCTGAAACACTCCAATTGCTGTAACTGAAGTTACTTTCTCCCATGCTACTAAAAGGCATAGTCTTTCACTCTCTCTGCCTGTCGCTTCACCTAATGTGAAGCCACAAATGAAGAATTGTAAAATAGTGTATAATGCCATGCTCTGAACCTTCTGGAAAGCTTCTATGTGTTGGTGATTATTAGGGCTGGTCTAAAAGAGTAAATGTCTTCCACAATTTTTAAAGGAAACACTTGTTACCATTTTTTTTCCATTTGCGCTGAATTTTTTTTTTATTTATTTAAAGTCTGGAGCCAATTTTTATTTCAAAAGTCATTAATTTCAATGGAAGATTTTGAAGGAGATGTTTTTTCTGCAAAAATATTTACTTCCTTTGGAAAAAAAATAGATGAAAAGCCACTTTTCAAACAGCTGTACTGGTTATGCTGTTATGATGCTATGTCCTTATCTGTCTTGCCCCTTCAAAAAACTGAGGGGGGTTAAACTCAATGTTGCGTGAAGTCCATCCTTCTTGTTTACTTAGTGCTGACAGTCTAGTATATGGACATTTACTAGACTACTAAGGGATGGCCGATAGGGAGAGGCTGTCTCTGCTGACCAGAGATCCTGTACACTTCTAAGTGCCATGTTCAGTAAACCTTATGCTACACTCTTATAACCATGTGGCATTTTTAACTTTAAAATGAATAGGACCTCAAGCAAGTGCTAGAAGAGAAGATAAATCACTGGATTAAAAAGCTCCATCTCTTAGAAGAACACAGAGAATCCCTGGATAAAGAGTATGTTAGAATGGCAGGAAATCTGAGGAGAATAAGAACAGAGCAGCTTCACGTCAGGAAAGAGCTCTCTTCCAGGTACCTCTAATTCTCTCCCGCTCCCCCGCCCCATGTAAATGACACATGGAACTCGGAACTAGACTTCTTGAAATTGAAAACTAATTGCATGCTCCTCTGAGCAGATCTGTTTAAAGGGGTTTATCCTACATGGCGTTATCCTCTGCATACCCAGTAAGAATGCATCATTGTAGAGACTCTGCTAAAACACCAGGCAGACCACAGACTAAACAGTTGAAAAGCTGCATGTTCTGCAGGTGCAACCACTAAATAAGCAGAACTGTTGGCTGTGTATGAAGTTGATGGCATGCCCATGTTTGACAGACCAGCATCGTTACTTATTGGAAATGGTCTGCTATACCAGACCAAACCATTTCTAGCTCAGGGCAGAACACTGCCTTGATTTACTAGTGGTCAGGGAAAATTTGGACTCTAAGTAGATTTTCTTATAGAAATGGGTAAATGTAGGCTAGGAAAGAACATTCCTATCCTCATTTTATTTGTTTGCTGGGGCTGAGCAAGCATAGTATTCTCCTGGCCTGATCTATTCTATATCTTTCTGAATCTCCCGCCATTGGTGTAGTGCTAGTGTAGGCCAGCTGCTGGTGGAGTGCCCAGCTCAGGACCCTCTGATTAAAAATGGGGGTGGCTGGCCATGCTACCAGTGGAGCTGTAACAGTGGGAAGACGTTCAGAAAAGGGTCAGTTTGGATACAGCCCCATTGTTTTGCAATGCAAAAGAAGCCTATTAAGGGTCACTGAACAGCCACTTTCTATCGCAGGGACTCGTGTGGTGCTGACTTTCCATTGGTAGTTGTCGCTTGGTGCTTTAAAGGGTGCTTCAGTGAGACTAAGGGTACATCTACACTACAGCGGGGAGTCGATTTAAGATACGCAAATTCAGCTACGTGAATAGCGTAGCTGAATTCGACGTATCGCAGCCTACTTACCCCGTTGTGAGGACGGCGGCAAAATCGACTTCTGCCGCTTTTTGTCGGCGGCGCTTACTACCACCTCCGCTGGTGGAGTTAGAGCGCCGATTCGGGGATCGATTGTCGCGTCCCGACGGGATGCGATAAATCGATCCCCGAGAGGTCGATTTCTACCCGCCGATTCAGGCGGGTAGTATAGACCAGACCTAAGTGACTAACAAATCAAAGCTGCATAACTGGGGTGATCATTAACCCTGCCTGCAGGGTCATCTTCTGACATTCTTACTAATGCCCTTGTCTTTGGATCCTCTTACCACTTTTCCCTAAAATAGCCGAATGGACTGTCTATGATAAGTTTGTTTAAAATGCCTTTTAAAACTTTGGTACTGGTGCAGTAAACTCCTACTCCTTTTCCACATTGGAATTCATCTAGACACTACTTGCATAGCATTTGCACAGGTTTGGGTGGCTAGGAAACTACTGAAAACCTACACTACTTCTGTACTCATCTGGCAGATCAAACAGCCTTGGATGGGTTAATCCCTAAACCCTTTGTTCGTTTAACTTCCCAGACACAATGTTAAAGCTTTTTAATAGCATGTGGTCTCTCTCTTAGTGACTGGGTATCACACTTCCCAGGCATATTTTTCTGAACTGTCAGGGACTGCTTGTGTCCTGCACTCTTGCCCCCTGCAGACAACACGAGTTAGAAGCTGCCAAACAGTTGCAAGATGAAGCTGTCAGTCGGGCAGATGTTCTTGGCTTGCAGCTCCAAGAAGCTACCAAACGGTTGGAGGACTCCAGCAAACAGGTAGGGCAGTGACTTGGTGTCCTGCACACCAGAAAGCTATGCTTGATACGCCTCTGCTAGCAAATAGGAAACTATGCTTTGTTGGAATGAACAGCCACACTGCAAAACTGTGACTTGCAGAGGAAGTAAAAGCAGAGGAGGTGGCTTCAACAGCTTGCTGATGAAAGAGGCAACTTTGCATATTTGTGGTGGCTTAAAAAAAACAAAACTCAGAAATAGCTCCCATACACAGTCCACCCAAATGTAAAAATGCAGAAGTTCAGTAGGGGCTTATCACTTCCTGAGAGAACAGATGCATTTCGGTTTCATTTGCATGAACAGCAAAGACCTTTTTGTGTCAGTCAGGGCTGTGAACTTTTCTGTGCTCAGGTTAAGGATCGAGATGGGGCACTGCATTCTGCCTGGAAAGAAGTCAGATCTTTGCGAAGTGTGTTAGAGGAAGCCATTTCTGAGCGGAGAACCCTTCAGGCTATGAATACGGCTTTAATGAGCTCTTGCCAGACACTTCAGGAAAAAGATAAAGAGCAGAAAAGTAAGTACTTCTGTAGTATTCACTTATAGCACTGGCAAGTGTTCTGCTGCCCTTAGATAATGGAAGAATCAAATGAGGTCACGCTAGATGGTGACCTTTGTGTTACTTTACTCTGTGGAAGTTCTGTTTCTTTCAAGAATGCTCCAGTCATTCCTCCTTGTGTGATGATCCAGACACGACTTGAGCTCAGCAAGGTCCAGACCTGTTGGCCTTTCAAAGAGAAACTTCCCACCAAAATTGCAGGGTGCTGCAAGACATGGGACTGGTGACTCAGTAGGTGGCGCTTTGAGCCCTCTGAGTCAGGACTAAGTGTTAAGGAGCAGTATAGCTGAAGATGCTGTTCTTGTGCCTAAGCAACCACCTTCGTATTGGGAGTGAACCCTCTTGCTCTGCTACTTCCACTTCCTGTGCTGTAGACTCTGTCCAAGCTGCCCATCCTGCTTTCTGTAGGGGATAGCTCTGCAGTCTGAAACAACTGTTTCACCTAGAGGCTGCCACGTTTTTCGTTCCTTTTAAAATCTAAATGAAGCTCTTTCCTGAACTTATAAGACTTCATATATTTACCTGGTATTCACCCCTTCTTAATGGCAATAACCCAGAAAGCTTTGATATGTCAAGTCTCTGTCTATTCCCGTAGATTCAGTGGAGCGCTGGTGACTTGCACCAGCTGAGGCTCTGGCTCCAGGTACATGTGATCCATGCTATCATGGGGGAAATGTACTCTAAAGAAAAATCTTGAGGCAGGGAAACATGGTAAATTATTTAGTAGTTTTGAAACCAGAGCACATGCTGGGAAGATTATGCTGAGCTGAGGCAGAGGCATGCTCCTAAGCACTTGGCTGAAACTGGTCCCTTAAGAATATTACGCCCCGGTATTGCAGAAACTTCCCCATGATGGCTTTACAGTTTGCAGGTATGTTCATTTGTATTCAAGTGAGCGTCTTACCTGAGGAAGCATGTGTGCGCGCACACTGCATTTGCACATTCATCCTTTAGTTATGTTGTTAGCTGCATGGAAGAGGTGTAGAAATGGAAATTGGCATGTTAGTTTCCTTGGTAGGCTCTGGCCAGAGCCTAACTCCTAAGAACAAAACACACACCAAAAAAAACACCCGTTTTTAAAATGGGATCTCCCCAGCCAATGTAAATGAAGCCAGTAAAGCTACACTCACTTCCCATTTGAGGAGTCTCCCAAATTTTAAGACAGTCTCTTGTTGAACAGGGAACTCTCTAAAGACAGTTCTTAACAATGGTATGGAGATAGAATTGATAATTAAAAATAGTACCACTTCACATGTACTCCCTTTGTGTGGTCAGTCACGGCTGCTTTCTTCCCTAAGGCCACTTCGACACCTCCACTCACATTGCGGCGTAAACTACTCCACAAGTAGTCCTCTGCTAGCAATGCTACCAATACAGTACTGAAATCAATGGAATTTGCTGAGGAAGGTACTACTTGCTCTGAGAAAGGATGGCAGAATTGACCCTATGTTTAGAGTCTCTGGTACCTTAACATAACGTTAATTGCTAGAGCAGCTAGTGCTGATAGAGCTAATATGGCTACTGAGAGATGGATTCTAATCTGTGGAAGAAGAATGAGATGCAATTAACCAAGTTTTCATTGCCAAAGTATTATTGCAATGATGTACAAAGCAAAATACAGTTAATTTCTATGTGTATTGCACTAGTGTTCAGGTCTGCAGGGGGTGGGGCTATTGCACTAGGCGCTGTACAGACAGTGAACAAAAGGACTATCCTTGCTCTTCAGACCACTTTCTGGCCTCAGTCTGCAATGCTGGAAACTAAAATAAAACCAGCAAAATGCTACGTCATGGGGGGCAGTGGGTGGAGGCGGAGGAATCTCAAATATCATCTGGAATCACAGGTCCAAACCTGGCAGCCTATGACCCCATGTTTAGAGGCATTATTCAGAGTGCTATTGCATTCTAAAAGCAGTGACACTCTGATACAAAACACATCCCTTTCTGTATTTAAAAAAGGATAAGAAAATTAGAGCAATACTTAGGACATTTTCAGTGTCTCCCCTGCAGTGGAATATGGTCTCTCGTATGCATCTGTTTTAAAATCTTAAGAATACATGAAAATTGCAGGTACAAATAGCTGACGGTGGAAATTTAACTTCATTCATAATGGGCAAAAAAAAGGTTAAAAGGAACCATAAGAGCATCTAAAATGGTTCTTTATAATTTAACATGCAGTGATTATGTAAATGTCTCTTCATAGCCACTGTTAACCCACTGAGAGAGAAACTGTTTAAGGGACAACTTTGTGGATTGCTGTGTCAGGTATGAAATCCATTATCTCACCTGGTGGTGGAGGAGAGCATTTCATGGCACAGAGGACACCAGGGTGAATGTCCATCTACAATTTGTCTGAAGTCCAATCTGAGGGCCATTTTTGTAACAACTGAGCTACTTTTTTTTCCTAGAGTTTAATTTGTGTAAACATACTGGCTGAAGCGAACTGTGCAGGCTGATTAGCATATATCCCTCAGATTCCCCTCCTCAAGTGGCCTGGGTCAGACATTGTCCCTGCATGGTTCAGTACGGAACATGTTGTTCGGCACTCCTGGTCAACAACTGGTGGTGGTCATGTGCTTAAAAGGATGTTACCTTCATATCTTCCCTGTTTAAAATCTGAGTTTGTTTGATTGCCACGCACTAAACAATGTGCATCTTCGCTGTTCTGAAGGCCATTTTAAAAAACAGGAGGGGATGCAGGCAAATAGGAGCACTGAATGTGTGGCTGGTAAAAGGAAGAGGATAATAGAAAAGGGTTTATATTGCAGCAGCAACACTTCATCTTTACAATTTCCATTCAACTTAGTCTGAGGGAAATTTAATAACGTGCCTTCGTTTGTGGCAACTCTGTGGCAGCTGGGCAGCAAAGAACATCAGTGTTCCCTATTGCCATTGCGGGAAGGTAAATGCACTACTTTATGTAACAAAGCTGGGCAAGGACAAGTTTTTCTGTTTTGTAGGGAAATCCTGAGTTCAAAATCCCTTCCATCAGTTCTGGAACTGAAAAAAACCTTTCTAATTTTCCTGCAAAATAGAATCCCTTAAATTGAGTCAATTTGAAACATTCCATTTCGACTTTCACTTAACATTTTAATAAAAAAATCAAAATATTTCATTATGAAAATGTTGCAATGGAACTTTTTAACATTATGAAAATGCTTCATGTTCACTTTTTTTGTAAACAGAAATTGGTCAAAATCAATACATCCAGGAGACTCTTTCAACAAATAGGCATTTTCCAATGAAAAAACATTTTCCATTGGAAAATTCCCAACCAGCCCTATTACTATAACCTTATTTATTCAGGTATTAAAGATCAGGCTTTATTTTGACAAAGTTGTGTTCCCTCCAAAGACTTAGAGTAAAGCATTTATCTTTTTTTAAGGCCCCAATCCTACAAACACATCCACATGTGCATAAGCTTACGCACATAGGTAACTGAGTCAAGTTAGAGACAGGTTTCAGAGTAGCAGCCGTGTTAGTCTGTATCCTCAGAAAGAACAGGAGTACTTGTGGCACCTTAGAGACTAACAAATTTATTAGAGCATAAGCTTTCATGGACTACAGCCCACTTCTTCGGACGCATATAGAGTGGAATAAATATTGAAGATATATATACATACATACAGAGAGCATAAACAGGTGGGAGTTGTCTTACCAACTCTGAGAGGCCAATTAAGTAAGAGGGGGAAAAAAACCCTTTTTGAAGTGATAATCAAGATAGCCCAGTACAGACAGTTTGATAAGAAGTGTGAGAACACTTACAAGGGGAGATAGATTCAATGTTTGTAATGGCTCAGCCATTCCCAGTCCTTATTCAATCCTGAGTTGATGATATGCAAACTAGATACAATCAACTCAGGATTGAATAAGGACTGGGAATGGCTAAGCCATTACAAACATTGAATCTATCTCCCCTTGTAAGTGTTCTCACACTTCTTATCAAACTGTCTGTACTGGGCTATCTTGATTATCACTTCAAAAAGGGTTTTTGTTTTTTTTTCTTTTCTCTTACTTAATTGGCCTCTCAGAGTTGGTAAGACAACTCCCACCTGTTTATGCTCTCTGTATGTGTGTATATATATCTCCTCAATATTTATTCCANCTCTCTCTCTCTCTCTCTCTGTGTGTGTGTGTGTGTGTGTGTGTGTGTGTGTGTGTGTGTGTGTATGTATGTATGTATATATATATCCTCAATATTTATTCCACTCTATATGCATCCGAAGAAGTGGGCTGTAGTCCACGAAAGCTTATGCTCTAATAAATTTGTTAGTCTCTAAGGTGCCACAAGTACTCCTGTTCTTTTTAAGTTAGAGACAGTTCGCATGAGTAAAATTAAGCTTTTGCAAAGATTAAACAGAAGCAGAATTGGTTAAATTGGGTAGTACTCTGATTGCTTAACTGTAAGAATCCCTCCAATAGAAGGATATTAATCCAACAGTATGGCTTCTACAAGCAGTAATAGTGTATACTTTTCTCTCCCTATCCAGTTGCCCTAACTATCTTCCTATTACAATAGAGTTGCATAGATGAGGAGGCTAGTGACTACAGTCCACTGTCCAGTTTAAACCAAGAAACAGTAAAAGAGAAGGTAGTGAGAAATTCTGGCCACTATTTTTAGTCCTATAGGTTTTTGGTTTTGTGGTTTGCTTGTTTGTTTGTTTTTTTCCCACCCCCCCGTCACACGGGGGAGGGAAAAAACATTGATTCTACGAGAACTGTGCCAAAATTGGTAACACTTTTTTTGTTTTGTTTTGTTAACAGCTTTAGGAGTAGCCTTCAAGAATTTACAATCAATAAATGCTATCCTGTTCTTCACTCATCCTTTTTTTCCTTTTTATGCCTTGCTTTATATTGTCACTCTGTAAACATTGTGCACCTGGGAAATTGAAATCCAGATCTCTTGATAGACTTCTCTCTGCAAAGTTTTTTTTGTTTTGTTTTGAAGCAGGGGGGCTGGTTTGGTTTGTTGCAAAGTTAAACTTTTTTGGTATGCATCCTCCATTGACTGTCCTTCAGCTTCTGTAAAACACATGTGGCAAACGACGGTCTTCTGTTGCTTAGAGTTACCATATTTTGTGCCTCCATGGGCCCTGCCCCCGCCCCGCCCATGCCCCCGCCCCAACTCTGCCCCTTCCCCAAAGTCTCCGCCCCCTCCCCTGCTTCCCGCGAACATTTGATTCGCGGGAAGCCTGAAGCAGGTAAGGCGGGTGTGGGGGGAGGAGGCGCGGCCCAGGCTGGCTCCCCCCCGGCGTTTCCAGCCTGGGTCGGCTCGGGCCCTGGGGTGCCAGCCCCGGGCCCGGCCCCCGGCCGACCACCCCCGGCCCGCCCAGCACCGCCGGTTCCCGGCGGCCCAGCGCACCCCCCGGCCGCCCAGCACCGCCGGCCCCCGGCCCCGGGCCAGCCCCCGGCCCAGCGGCGCCAGATTTTCCAGGACATGTTCGGCTTTTTGGGATTTCCCCCCGGACGGGGATTTGAGTCCCAAAAAGCCCGACATGTCTGGGAAAATCCAGACGTATGGTAACCCTACTGTTGCTTTTTTGAAAAGTTACTGGTCTAAGACATAGGTGACCCTTCTCTGAAGGACTAGAAGCTGAAAACTCAGCTGAAACTCAAACTAGAGTTCTTGAAGCTAGAAGACATAAATTCATCATTAAAATAAAAGACACTTCCTTGGTTTGAGAACCATGTTAAAATAACATGTTTTCCCCCACATATCGATGAATGGCTACTGCTGCATAAATCCTTTCCAATATGCATTATTTGATTGGTTTTCAGCAGTAAAAGGCCTCATTTGAACAACGGTTAGCATATACAATTGAGGGGGAACTAGGACACAGGTGGTTCTTCTCCTTCCCCCACCACCCCATGGGGACTGGGTCTGTTGGTGGGAGGGGAAGGGGAACTGCAGAGGGGAGCCTGTAGGAGCCGTTGGAGAAGCTGCCAAAGCAGATCCATTCAGTCAATTTTCTACAGTCTTCACTGGACTTTCTCTGCCCTTTGACTGGTTGCTTTTTGCTCTCACCCTCTCTTCAGCTCAGCTTCATTCCACACCTGCCGCTGTCACCGTCTTCTGCCTTGTCCCGCTCACCTCCTGCTACAGTGTCCCTTCCTTTTACTTCACCTTCTAATTAGCTTATTCCTTCCTAACTAAACCCACTACTCAAAAAACATGGCACTAACATGTCTGCCACCATCCCGTTGTCCACGCTGCTTGTGTATTGTACCCCTTCCCCCACCCCATGTGGGGCTTGTCGATTGGACTGTAAACTCTTCAGGGTAGGGATTGTCTAGCATTCTGTGTGTACAGTGCCTAGCACAATGGGAATGTGCTTGGCTGGTAGTAGGTGCTACAGTAAGTAACATGATGAACAATAACCTGCCATATGTTTTCCCTTCTCCAATTAGCACCTTTGCCCCTTCAAAAGATTTGGGGGCCAAGAAGCAGGTCAGGGCACTGGACTTCCCAAGACACCCTCTTTGAGATACTCATGCTGGTATTCTACACCTCTGCTAGGTAAGATCTGCTGGCTACTCTTTTATGGTTTTTGCCTTCTTTTGTACCCTGATCTTTTGAAGTGCAGAGGTAGTTGGTGGATGAACTAAAATTATTGTCTAATGTAACATGGTGCTAAATCTAAAATAGCAAACGATTAAAAGATGAACAATAATGGAAATCATTCTATCAAGCACAGATATTCTTTGCTATAAGTATCTGTTGCCTGTGCCTCAGCATAAATCTGTCCTGACTCACTATGGTGAAAATTTGCTATTGGCTTTAATTGGTATAAACAATGCCCACAAATGACCTGAGATGCCTTTGCCTGGCTGGATCTAAAGAATAGCTGTGTTCATGAGCCATCTCACAGACAGCTGGAAATGGCAACTGAAGAGCTTTTCTTGTGCAAAACAAATGGCTGTACCATCAATCTCCAGCACTAATGAGGAGGCGGTTTAGCTTACGTTGTATATGACAGGCATCAAAAACTGAGCTTTTAACATCCCAATTTGGCCTGCTTCATTTATCCCAAGCTTTAGCTTGTAGCTGAGAGTCCAGGCCATGTCATGGCATAGATGTGGGTCAGTGAGCTTCCATCTAGCCAATCGGTCACCTTCCCATAATGCCACTGTATGCTGATTCTGCAAAGATGTCATTTTATGCAGTGTCTGCAATTCCTCCTTTTGCCTACTGGTCCCTGTTGTCTGGGAGCCCAGGGTTGCTCTAACCAAGGTTTTATTTCCACTGCAATGTACAATGTTACTTTCTACAGTAAGTGCTGCTGCCTTGCCTCCCACACATTACCATCCTCCCATCTCCCCATGACACCACTGCTTCAGTTCAAAATGCCATATACAATTGTCAAATCTGAAAGCTGTGTGAGGTAGAGACTGGCTGCTAGCGTTGCAGTGTGGTAAATGGACACCACTGCTCAAATGCAAGTGTGTCAATGGTCACTGGCCTACCCTGGACTGCTGGTCATGCTCCCCTTAAAAATGGATTCTGCCAAGTTTTATGTCCATCCACCTGTAGTCTGCTTATATTTCTCTACAGCTCCCTGAACCTTTACTAATAACCTATGAAAGTAGCAAGCGAATGAAACAGGGCAAATGTACAATCAGGTTTATTGTCTCTGAGGTGTGGCTATATCTGTTGATAGAAAAGGACCAAATCTACCCAGCTGACTGACTAGTAACTTTTTATGTTGACACCCTGCTCATTATTTCAAGTCTGCATCTTTGTTAACAGATGCTCTGGCCTTGGAAATCCTACAGCTGAATCCAAGAGTGTACACAAGCAGTGATCTCACATGTGTAACAACCAGAGCTCGCTCTATGTTTGAAAGGGAGGATCTGAAAAATGGGTCTACTTTGGACATGACACTGGAGGGACACAAGTAAGAGGGCAAAACAATGTATGGGCTGGGGTCGGGGGAAAGGGAGACTGGACAAGTAGTGTTACCACAGACTCTTGAGGGGAGCTGAAGACCGCCACTCTCTAGCTGTTCTAGTATAGTTTCTGTTATTGTTAACCTTCAAGAATCTGGTCTTGTTTAATACTACAGCATCACTGCAAGGGAATGAGACTATATTCTGAATTAGTGAGCAAATAATGGTAGCACTGGTTATAATGGTATCTATATGTCCCTTATCACTGTAGAACCAGAGTGCCTCACGTTCATTAATAAGGGTTATTCTTACAATGCCCCTATGAGCCATGGAGGTAGTATTCCCATTCTACAGATGGGGGACCTGAGGCATAGGATAGACTAAGTCACACAGGAAGCCTGTGGCTGAACTTGGAACTGAAAATCAGGTCCTTGAGCTCCAGGCTAATGTGTCATCCACTAGACCGTCCTTCCTAACTGTGACTAGAAATTGATAATTTACAGGGTCATCAAAGCACCAGAGATGCTTTTGTAGCCATTGTGGTATAACATTTTCTTCCTCTTAAGGCTATATCTGATTTTTCCCTTTTTGGAAACTGATTTTTAAAAAATGTGATGTGGCTGTTGCTGAGGAAGCAGAACTTTGCATTGCAAACAAGTGACTGCAAGTCTCAGCAACTCTCGTGACTCCTCTGTTACTATCTGTCAATGTCATTTTCATTAGACTTGTTTTGCTTAATGATGTATCTGTCATGGTTGGGGAATAGCCCCAATCTTCACGAAGACATGGTGGCGAACTTCAACTCTTGTTTCTGTGTAAAATTAATTTAAGGAAAACATCCAAATGTGATCTTGTTGCAATATGCAAATAAAATTTGTGCTGCCAGGTGGAAGATACGCTCTGTTGGTAACCAGACTGATGCAGATTTTGTTGCCTTCTCTACTACAATGGACTCTCTATTTACTGAGGTTAGTGCTGTCTTTAATTTCAGCAGTCTTGCCTTTGAATTTGGTAGCCCTTTACTTGCAATAGTGCACTGACTTTTTAAAATAGAATTGAGGGGTCAGACTTTCAAGGTGAGTAAGTCGGCATTGCTCCATTGGTAAATCAGTGGACTTCTGCTGACTTACCTTTCTTTATGCAGGCTATTGGGAGACATACCAACTGAGACTATCTCTTTTAATAACTGTGATTGGAATAAAACATTCCAGAAATGTACTTGACCTGTGATGTTCAAATCCAGGTCAAAGTTTAGGAGTATATAAATCCTATACTCTAACTCAGAGTACTCTTTATTCAATATACAAATCTTAAAATGAGTGTTCCTTTTTTAGTAACAAGGGACTCCTCTATTGGTAAAGCATGAATGATATCCGTTCCCAACATGTTTGGGGGGGGAAGGGGGAAGAGATGAAACAAAAAACCAAGGAGGCATCTTTACTTTTTAATAATCCCATCTGATTGTCTTTCTGTATACTTCCTTCTGTGAAAACTATTACGTTATGACTATGCTCTTCCAAAAATCCATTTTTGCTTAAGAAAAACAAGGTGATCGATACTTTACCCAATATAGTGTAGTTCAGATTTGCATCTAGATTTCAATGGGATAGTGTGTGTGTCCACTCAGTGCTTAAGGTGAGGAAAAAGACCAAATAAATGGTCCTCAGTCCCACAAAGTGACCAGTTACGACAGGCAGATGAACATTAGAGTAAATCCTTGGTTCTCGCCTTGATTGCTGGTCACCAATGTTACTTTCTGTTCTAGTCAGCACCATACACTTTCTAATTGTGATGTTAATTGGAAATGTGCCTGAGCTTTGTCAATGGGATCAGGATTTCAAATCCCGGACTTCAGCGACATTTGCATCTGGCCTGTCAGACTAATACAATGGCACTTTTTTCCGTACTGCTGCATCAAATGAAAGTGCAACCTAATTTAGACTAATAGTGAAATCATTTTCTGCTACAAATGAGTTAGTAACCTCAGACCTGCCCACTGTGAGGTGGCCCAGCCATCTGCAATAGTCATTATCCACCCTTGGTGGAGAAGCAAAGGAGAAAATGAGACAGCTACTCAATCACTCTTTCCACATTAGAGTGATCTTGGGGTTGAGAGATGTTGGTTGATTGGCGTGGGGGCTAGGTGAGGAAGCCTTCTCTTGCACTGCTATTGCCCATATTGTACTTCTGCTTTGGCTAGCTAGAGGGCCTTGTTCTACACAGCACTTGTGACCAGCACTGTTGTGTACATTTAAGCAACATAACACACTCCATATTTGTATAGTTCTGTAATTCCAGTTTATACCCCAAATTACACTTTTTGGCTCTGGGTAGGGTTCCTCTGCATTTCTGTTGGAATCCCTTTTGTGTAGTATTCATAATCCTTCTTTCTTCCCTGGGACAAGATTCCAGGTCTGAACTGAAGGAAAGGCAAATGGGCAGTATCCCATATCTGGTCTAAAAACTATGACGTAGAACAAAATTTGAATGTCCATGTTTAATAGGAAGAGTGTCTCTAGCATTTTATCAGACTGTGGTTACCTGCAGGTGTGTTGCTTATAGTGAGTCCTTCAGAATGTAAGTAACTCCATACTTGTATTACTCTCTGTGTGTGTGTGTGTGTGTGTGTGTGTGTGTGTGTGTGTGTTGTGAAAACATGGTCAGAGTAGGGATTTGAGGCTGCTCTAAATCTCTAGCTCTTGTGTGAGTCAAACTAATCTTTCTATGCTGGGGGCTTAGAACTAACCACTTGCTTTCCGACACATCACCAAGGAAATGTATATTGATTCCTTTGGGATTCTGTAAGCTTTTATGCAAAGAGTACTTCACCAGAAGACTGCTACAACACAGATAGTGTCTGAAGGACAGTGAAACAGCAAACACACTCTCCATTACAAGAAGTAGGCCTAGATGATAGAGAAATATTGATATTATAAGGAGATCATGTGTTTTTCACACTTGTAAACAGAGCTGGTTTGGGCTCAATTGCAAATCATTACCTTGCTTCACTAGAATGACTGATATATTGCATATAGCAGGTAGTAACTGTGCCCTGAATTTCTGTAAAATCATGATTTTGTTAAACCTATTAAAGGCAGGTATCTCTGCGTACACTGATAGGTGTGATAGTAAAGCCACGGTGTGGCTTTTTCTTTAAATTCTACCTCTGCAATCCAGAAGTTTCAACAGTTCTTAACACTTTAAAGTCTTTGGAAAAGAACTAGGTGTGGATGAAAAGTATAGAACGGCTTTCAGTTCTCCTTTGGCTTGTAACAAAGTCACTGAAAGCTTGAATTTATTCCTGCATTATATGTGGGGGTGTCTCTTGCTTTGGTCAATCCCTCTTGATTTCGAGGTAGTACTACATTTATAAGCTCCCTTGAGTCTTTTTGTTTCCATTCCAGTACACTGCTCCCTCCCCTAGAGAAAAATAAAACACTGTAGCTTCCTTAAGCCCAAGAGAGAATTCAAATAAGAGTATAAATAGCAGAGATTTGCATGAGGAAACATCCAGATGACTGAGCTGAACTCTAGTCACGGATCCTCAAACTAATGTGGGGAGAAAGGAAACTGAACAACATACACAGCATTGCTGTCCAGTGGGGCTTTTTATTTATTTATTTTTAAAGTTGCTCAGTTTTTGCTTGCCCAACTAAAAACATCTTGAAAGGGGTCTCACTTTTTTCAGAAACAGCTGAGCTTACATCCTCCTTAAAAATCAGGCCCCATGCAGGCGTAAGGTTGGGGACCTAAGCATCAAGGGGTCCATAATCAATTGTCCCTTCAGAACACTGTTGGCTGTATGGCATGTTTCTATGAGAAAAGCGTATGGAGGCTTTTTCTGTAGAAAGAAAGTTCATAAATAAAGATTTTCTTCTCACTTCACTTCTAGATCCCACTCTTACAAAATTAAACAGGTTCAGAAATGTAAAATTTGAGGAGGTTACCAATACTGCACATCTCTCTGAGAAACTCCAGCCAACTCCTATCTCTGTGCTTTGATTCCTTTCCTTTCCTACGCTCCCTCCCTTTTGTTTTTTAATATCTGCTCAGGTTCTTAGTCAGCATGTCCTCCATGGATGGGCTCATTAAATTTCTCCTTCATCTTCATTATTTCTATGCTATAGTAACAGGATTTTTTCTATATTGTACAGGGGTGGAATTCTCCCCTTGAATAAGTGGGCTGGTCTCCCATTCACTTCAGGGGGAGTTAAATTTTTCCCTCAGAAGCCTATGTTCCAAACATCTTTTGTACATGTTAGATCCTCTTCATATCTATCTCCTTGCTGGTATAGGTAAATAGCAAGGAACACAAAAGCTATTTACTTGCTATTATATAACTAGTCTCCAAGACACTCTTACCATTTTAATTTGAAGAGCTTCTGTCCCCCACAAACTGTGATAACCACTCTGTACAAGACAGCCTGTTGTATATGTACTATTATAAAATGAATCTGGGGGGAAAGCATAATGTTAACCAGAGTGACGTGGAAATCCAATACAATAGCATTACTAGTCTTTGTCATGTGCACATTAAAGCAAATGCACTCCCTAGACACACTGAGAGGAGTGGCCACAAAAACCATGCAAACCTCCTCCTACAATTCCAAATTAACTACTGATAACTGGGATTCAAAACCAAAATCTTAGAACTATACTAATGTAACTCCAAGTGTATTTGCTTTGTGGTGGTGGTGGTCCAAGGAATTGACAATGGTAATAAAATGTAAAATATACACTGGATTCAAAGTTCAAGCTTTTTAAAAGGCAGTTTATGTATCAGCAATGTGCTACAGATTTGGGGCCAGACTTGTCTGTTATTCAGGTGCAACAAATTGAACTGAGAAAAGAATTTGGCCCTTAATGGTGAAACAAAGTTGTTATGATCATTAAGCTAGTATGAAAAAACGAGTGCCTTTCTGCTCTAAGATCTGGTGGATGTGGTACAATGTTGCTATTAGTAGGAATCAAAAATGGAGACTTGAATGTAAATGTTCATCTCTTAAACAACATGTAATTTAACCCGAGCAAAAGCTCATTGTCTCGTAGAAGCAACACTGATTCAGCTTCAGAGCTTTTTCTAGTATTGCTTTCTGAATTTCTGGAAGGGACTATGTCCCCAAATCATCTTGGTGAGCAATGTAGCATGGCTTTGAAAGTGGTGGGGGAAACAAATGGCAGGAAAGGCCAAGTGGCTTTGTTTCTCTTTAAGACTTGCATCACAATCTCAGTTCAGTTTAAAGTGTGTGTGTGTGTGTGTGTGTGTGTGTGTGTGGGGAGGGGGGAAATCTAGCATTGTGACATTTCTTTGAAACAACACACTTTGATTTTAAAGTGTGAAGCTCTTTGGCATAAAGGTCAGGAGTACAGCTTTTTGTAACAAAACTATAGATGTGAACAGATTTCCCCCCAAAATTACTACTTCTACAGAAACATAATTACACTCCCCTGGTAGTAACAGTATTAAAACATACACTATACATCTAGAGCTGGCTGAAAAACATTTTTTTTTAAATAACCCCCTCTCTACTGAAATGAATATATTTCAACCAGATCTAGATACATCTAAAGGAATTGTTTAAGACTGGGACCTGGTAAATATTATAAATTTGCTTTACAGAAGAAGTGATGTCCTATTACAAGTATAAACACTAAAACGCTTTAACATTTCTTTTGTTAAGGAGAGTAGTGCTTTGCCTTTAACATCGGATAATCCAGTCTTGTCCAGGTCAGTCTCTGTGTATATATTTAATTCTTAAATAAATTAACCAGACCTATCAGATCATGAATGTCTAAGTGTTTTCCTGTCTTGGCAGTGAACATTCAACACCATCCCAAGAAGAAGATATTACATCTTCTTTGGAGAGCTCTATATCAACTGGTAAGTTCTTAAAGTGGAAGCACAGTGATCCATGAATTTTGTCTGAGATGTCTGACTAAGATTCCCTTGAGTATATGCAGCTTTTTAGCAGTAATGGCTCTGCCTTCTATTGCCTCCTATTATAGAATTGCTCGCCATGGAGACACAATTGTCGGAGGCTTCATGGGCAAAAGATGAAGACACATCAACCTGTATAGCAATGAAGAAAAATAAAGATAAGGATCTGAATAATGATGCATCAGGTATTGTAGCTGCTCTGAAGATTTATCATGTGATGGGGAAACTGCTTGCTTCCAACATATCTTTTTGAAGTGAGGAAGTTGAGTAAGAATTTGTGCAAAGCTCTCTCTCTCCGTCTACATTATGTTCAGAATAATAACTTTTTGGCCTGCAACTGCCTCCAGATTTCACTGGGGTTCTGCACAAGTTTAGGGCTTTGCCTGGGCAGAGACCATTGCAGGATTAGGGCTTAAGACACTGCAAAAAGGGGCACGTAGAATGAGTTGGTAAAGGTGATTACTCTCCTGCCAGGGCTGGCAATCCAGGCACCTTTCATAAGCATTAAATTTAATGCAGCTCTTCTGAAAATGTAAACAAATGAAAAAGATTCCAAAGCACTGTGCCGCGTGATCCGTTGAAGGGAAATGGGGAAACATCAGTCAATCTATGTCAAACTTGAGCGGCCCAAAACACTGGGGAGAGGTTGGGGTGGGGAGAGAGTGAGGGAAGAGTTCTCATTGAGGTCAAGCAACACTATTCTCATCTTTGTTCCTGAATGTGTTTCCTTCACTTAGTAAAACAAATGTCCCTACTTTTCTCCTTGAGCACACGCAAGCCTAAGTTTAGGAAAATCATACATATACAGAGTATTTTTTTAATAAAAGCTGACTTAGAGTACACTGCACAGAATAGCAGAGAACACTTGTTTTAAATATTGATTTGTAATTTGAATGCACTTCTAGAATATGCTAATTTAGTCAGTAATGGACCCCAGAGATGTCATTCTTTTTCTGAACATTCATCTTCCTTTGGGCTGGGTTCTGAAGTCTCTAATTTTAGACGCCAGATTTAAGGTATTTGTTTCTTCACTAGTAATTTCCTTTCTAATTTACCTTCATAAACTTTTTCTTGGAAAAACAGACCAGCCTGGCTTCAGAAAGTAGCATTGCTGAAGATATTTCACTTGGCTTATCAATGACTCGATGGGTGGAAGCACACAGTCTTAAGCATAGAACCGGAATGGGGTAGGATGGCAGAGCTGTGCCCATAACTTGGATCCTACTAGTGCTAGTTGAAATCTCAATATCCAGTTGTCCTGTATCTTCCATGTTGTACTAAACTGTCAGCACTCTGCTTATATCTAAAGCATCACTATACTTCTACAGAATGTCTTTCTAATACACAAATAGAGGCAGAGAGTTATTGGTGGTTTGCTACTGTTGCTTTCAATAGTGCCAACCATAACGTCTATTGCTTTTTGAAAGAATAAGGTAGGCTTTGTAGGACTTGTTGGTTTGTTTGTTACTAGTGTTAATTCAGTGTAAAGTCTGTAAAAGAGAGAATTTCTAGAAGTCCAGTTCTCGATCACACTATTGACCATGTTGCACATCCTGTTTCTTTGGTTGGTACTAATATAGACTCGTGTTTTGTTGTTAATTTTTAAGAGATTCTTTGTAGCTCGAGCTGCCATTGCAGGAGAAATGAACTCTTGGAATTGCCTAACCTTTCGAGTGCTTGACTGTGCAAACTTAATATTGCATTAGGTCTAGCTCCCTGTACACTACTTCTTTTGAATGTTTTAAAAATTCAGCAGCCTCTCTAATGGAGCATATAACATCCTAAAAACCAGAGGTGATTGGTTGTGGCACTTAGAGTGATGTGTGCTTCTTAGACTAGAGTTGAGCAGTTTGCTGCACTCACCAGTTGGTTGCCCTTTGATCTGTAGCTCACAACCCTTGGAGTTTAATCTGCTCTAGCTGTAGAGCTTCTACATTCTTGCAGCTGAACAACTATCTGTACTGTGTACCACAGTTCACTTCAGACACCAGAGTGTCTACTGCACATGGGTCCTGTGTCTTCCGACATTATTCTAGCTTTTCGAATAAAGACCTAGCGCATGAAGCGGAGCATGAAGGTGCATTCAAGCTTCTAGGTGATGGTAACTGAATTACATCTGTTGTGCTCGCTCCCTCACACCCTATATTGCTAAGCAGAGCACCACTTCCAAACCTCCTTTAGCCTCTTCATGTGAGATCAGAAATATTTCTTACAACTCTAAACTGACTGACTTTTTTATTTTATTTTTTTAATTTAACTTCCCTCCGTCGCCCCCAAAATCAAATAATCAAAGCATAGAAAACTTCAGTTTTCCGAAACAATTGCTTTGGGCTGAATATATAGAAACTGTCTTGCAAACTTAGAGCAGCTGCAACCAGCATGACTGATCAATACAAAGCGGTAGTCCTTCATGTTGTGATGCTTTGATTCAATAAATGTGCCATAGCAGCACTACCTGCACTTTCTTTGCAGGGAGGAGGAATAGCTCAGTGGTTTGAGCATTGGCCTGCTAAACCCAGGCTTGTGAGTTCAGTCCTTGAGGGGGCCACTTAAGGATCTAGGGCAAAATCAGTACTTGGGCCTGCTAGTGAAGGCAGGGGGCTGGACTCAATGACCTTTCAGGGTCCCTTCCAGCTCTATGAGATAGGTATATCTCCATATATTTATTTATTTTTTATTTATTTCTACAGCACTCTGTGCTGCTGGCTTTTAAAGGCCTCTTTCTTTATTGCATTTTCTTCTGGTAATTACTTTGGGGGGGGAGGAGTATGAGAGAGCAGTGGTGGTTCCTCCTTTAGAAATCTAGTTTAATAGGTAACATTTGTTCATCTTTGAAATCTTTACATCCACTTTCTGGAATCTCTCTTCAGATGTGGATCTGATGACTAAAAGTGAATTTTGCCCCATCATGGACAATCACAAAACTACACCTGAAAAAGAATTACAGCTAGATCTGGTAAGAGCTCTGCTAGACTGCTAACGTTCTAGGAATGCTGGCATGTGCAACCCATTGGCTTTAGCTGTAAGAGAAGACAGGCAATGCTGAAGAGACAGATGGGGTGGCTTGAGAAACAGATTGCTTGGTATGTCTGAAAAGTCCCACACTGGAAAACCTACTAAGGATGAAAGGGGTAAGCACCACCATGGGTTGGACTCCCCTCCCAGAGACTGCACTACCAGTTCCTTGGCTGGTGTCAGTTGGCTGCCAAAGGAGCTATGATGATTTACATGAGCTGAGGATCTGGTCCAGTGATTCCCCTCATGGGTTCAGGCCAGATGGGACAGGCTTGGTGGTGGTTGGTTTTGGGTTTTTTTTTCCTGCCCATCCTGGGCTACTTTAAATTCTCTCCATCTCATATTTCAGCATAGTAATCTGACTGCTTAAGAAGTTCTAGATAGTGTCACTTCATGAGGAGTTTGCAAGATAACTTGAGCCTTCTCCAAGGAAGACCCAAACTGCTTTAGGGAAGGGAAGCCTTCCAACCCATTCAAGAACTAGTTTCCATACACGGCAGTGGCAGCAGTATAAAGTACCTGATTAGTTCACACAAACCCACTGTAGGACTAGAGTACCTCTATCATAACTGATCCTATTGTCAAGTATTTGTGGCAAGTTTCGATAATTACTCTCTAAACCATTTTTAGGAGACAGATGGGGAAATGGAAGCTATTAAAGAGCAGAATGAACAAGTGTCTGCTACAGTTTCTGGTAGAAAAGGTAAGTGGTGAAATTCACATCACTTAACACATTACAGCACATGCTTGGTTAGTGTTCCAGTAAAACACATTGGTCTTAAATTTCAGAATATTTAAATGTTCTTATCCCTAATTTCTTTGTTGTGTTTGCTGTACAACTGAACTATTGCTTGTAAAAGTGGAACAGACTATCTTAATGCTTAACTATCATGGTGAAAACTCTTAAATGTGTATATAATGCAACATAAAACCCTCTCTAAAACCAGGATGAGGACACTGCTTTCAGTATGAGAAAATAACATTGTTTGTAGTTTTCAACTGGGTGTGAAGAGCTGGTGAACCACTGAGCAGATCATGTTTGTTACAGGAATGATGGTCAATTCTGATACCATGGTGACAGGAATGTCCCGGGTTCCTACCAGGGTAAAAGCAGTTGCCAACACAGACCTAGGATTATTGTTCATGTAAAGAGCTGACTGCTACAGAAGCTTTTTTTACCTTGTATGATGTGCTTATTATAGTCTGGCTTTGGAGAGGGAAGCAGCTTTGTCAATTTTATGTTGTGTAAACTTTAAAGTGTTTGTCATTAGGCATTAAAATGGAGAGGAACAGAATGTTATCCTACAAAGACATGCTCTTCGTCCACCTCCTACCAGCACTGGTCTAATCCAGATGTATTTTCCCTTGGACAGGAACGAGAACTCCTTAGGGGTCTCCAAACAGGCCAAGTTTTTACTACACCCAATGATATCCTAATGCTAACTATGATACTAGCATTCCCTACTCCAACAGGGATATAAAGCAACTTCTTTCAACCCATCAAAGCTTTGGGCAGTGTAAGAATCTGAAAGCTGGGTGGCAGTTTCTACTGAATCCAGGCTGGCTTTCCCTTTTTAGAAGTGCCTCACCTTTAGTCTTGGCTGTCCCCACCCATGTGCTGATCCTTACTGAACTATTAATAGCGCGTTTGGGGAGGCTTCTATAATGCTGATCTTGAAGTAGTGGGTTGTGGAGAGGAGGTTGCAGTGGGGACTGAAACGAAAACCAAAGATCCAACTACTGCAAATTCAGATCTGGACTTCTGTAGTTAAGGCCACAAACTAATCAAACAAGGACTGACTCTTTGGGGTCTTGGCCATTGAAAGGAAACACTAATGAGCTGCCTTGCTGACTTTTAACCTAGTTCTAATGCACATTGATGTTGCTACTTCTATTACCAGACAATAGTTCAACCCAAGTCTTAATCCAGTTTTTCCCTCTTGGGACTGAACTTTTAAGTCTTTTTTGTAAACTCCTCTTTTTAAGGGGAGTTTATTCCTCAACCTAACAACTAAAATTGTGTGTGTTGTCTCTTTAATTATCAGGGAATTCTTCTCCCACTATGACTGGCCTTAAAGTGACCAAAACCAAACAAAATGACAAGTATGTATCTCATGTAATCTGATGCTCACTTGCATTTACTTCGCACTATGCTCTTCTTATGTGGTTATTCCTTTTCCTCCTACAGTCTTTCTCCTAACGAGAAGGAGATGGAGGTGAGTCTTAACTACTTGTATCCTGAAATATTTCAGCCAGTAGAACTTTCTAATGGTCCTTTCTTTCTGAAATTCAGGTAAAGCATTTTTCAATGTACTGAGTGGTTTTGAAATTGACCTTCTGCCTCCCCTTAAATTAATGAAATTCATGTAATTCTTGATTTAGGTAAATATTCATGCCAGTGGTGGTGTTGGACTTCCATGTCCAGTTGAAGCCCCCTGTGTGCTAGCAGTGAAGGGAGATCCTTTCAGAGGATGAAGCTGAAATCTGTTTATCAAAAGATGCTCATAAGCAATGCAGGAAAACGGGGCAGAGGAGGAAGGCTATAAAAACGAAGACTCTTGTCACTATATAAACATTTGGGTTTGAATTTTCTCTACTGGCGTCATTTTATAGGGGGAAGGAGAGTTCTGGCCTAGACACAAGCTTCAGCCCAACAGAATGTGCTAACAGTACAGTTCATATTGCCAGGCAGAATTGTTTCATGTTGCCTTTCCCAACAGGATGGACTGTTGGGGATGTGGAGAGAGAGAGAAGCTATTCTGGTGGTAAACTAATTATCTATCACTAGAGATGGGTAGAGTTGCAAATTTTTGATTGATTTTTATTTATTTATTTATTTATTTACATTCGAAGCCTGTTGGGGAGGGTTCAGAACTGGTGACCTCTCCCACAACTCCTCCTGTCATTCATTAGCAATAGCTATTGAGTCTCTGAGGTAACTCTTAGTCCTGAATATACTTCTATGTTGCCTGATCAGTCATGACTTTTTTTTTTTTTTCCCTCCTCTCTCTCTTCCCCTACAAAAGGCAGAGTTTCTCAGATTGTCTCTGGGCTTTAAATGTGACTTGTTCACCTTGGATAAGCGAGTGAGGCTTGAAGAAAGGTCCCGAGATTTGGCTGAAGAAAACTTGAAAAAGGAGATCATGAATGGGCTGAAGCTGCTGGAGGTTAGCAATGGATGAGACTGGAAGGAGGGAGGGTACAAGTGGCCTGACAGTACATTTTAACCATAGAAATATGGGTCTGGAAGGAACCTAAATAGGTCTTCAAGTCCAGCTGGCTGTGCAGAGGTAGGACCAAATATACCTAGACCATCCCTGACCAGTGTCTGTCTAGCCTGTTTTTAAAAACCTCCAGTGATGAGGCTTCCACAACTCTTCTTGGAAGCCTGTTCCAGAACTTAACTGTCCTTGTAGTTACAAAGTTTTTTTTCCTAATAGCTACCCTAAATTTTCCTTGCTGCAGATTAAGCTCATTACTTCTCCATGTCCTCTCAGGGAATGACCAGAACAATTGATCAGTCATCTTCATAACAGCCCGTAAGCCTTCAAATATGTTATCAGGTTCTTTCTCTTCACTCCCGTCCCCCCACACCACCTTAGTCTTGAGAGGGAGAGGGGGGAAAGAATAACTATGGCCAGTCTTCGAATGTTCCCTAATAGGTCAGGTTTTTCTTAAACCTTTTTATCATTTTGTTGTTGTTGTTATTGCTCTCCTATATGGACTCTTCAGTTCCAGGCACCACAATTTAGGAAAGATGTGGACACACTGAACACAATATGCCTGTTGAGGCCTCACCAGTGCCAAGTAGAGTGGGACAATTACCTCCCTTGTCTTACATAAACACCCCAGTTAATACAGCCCAGAATGTCACACTGACTCGTATTCAATTTCTAATCTACTATAACACCCAGATCCTTTTCAGCATTATTACTGCTTAGCCAGTTATTTCCCCATTTTGGCTTTGTCCATTTGACTTTTCCTTCCCAAGGGTAATACTTTACACTTGTGTCTACTGAATTTTATATTGTTGATTTTAGACCAATTCTCCTATTTGTCAAGGTAATTTCGAATTCTAATCCTGTCCTCCAAAGTACTTGCAACCTCTCCCAGCTTGGTGTCAGCCACAAAGTTTATAAGCACATTCTCCTCTCCATTATCCAAGTAACTAATGAAGATATTTATTATATCCTCCCAGTGTGACCGCAAACCACTGATAACTAATCTTTAAGTACAGTCTTTCAATTCCTTGCACACCCAGTTTATAGTAACTTCATTGATGCTACACTAGAGAGCATTCAGCGGTACTGCTGCTGAGAGAGCTCTCCCATCGGCTTGCTTAATACACCCCCAATAAGTGGTAGTAGCAGCTCTCCTGCTGATGTAGTGCTGTCCACACTGGCACTTAGGTTGGTGTAACTTATGTCATTTGGGGGTAGCTTATTCTCACTGCTGAGCGACCTAGGTTATATCGATATAAGTGGTAGTGTACACAGCCTTACTTAATGTAAAGTTTTTGCTGGAATTTATTTTTGGATTTGATATAAATAGAGTAAAAAAATATGACTCTGTTTAGCACTGAGGTTCTGTTTTTTTGTTATTTTTATATATATATATTTGTAATGTGTATATTACACACACTGAAGCGTTTTTCTAGAGCAACAAATGGGAAATTCTCCTGTTCAGAGTGCTCTTGTAGTGAGCTGATCAAACCATAAGGTGAATGTCAAGGTTACAATTCTTAGCTGATTTACATCAGCTAACTCCTTTGTTTTTTCCAGTGGTGCTGTATTTAGTTACACCAACTGATTATCTGGCCCTAATATACTTGATCATGCAAAGAGGTACGCCCAAGCAGAATCCCATTTAGGTGTGATCGCTTCCTTTGCAGAGTAACATTCACTCCACAAGTCTCTAGAACGGCATCTCACTTATTTACTAATCATCAGCACTGTTACATTTCCCTCTTCTTTCCTCCCCACTTCTCCCCCTCTGCCCATGAACTTCTTAGTCTCTAGCACCTTTGTGTGATGAAGATAACCAAGCCCAGGAGATCATTAAGAAGCTGCAGAAAAGCTTGCAGTTCCTTAGCCAGTATGCTGCCAGACTTGCTAGTAGAGCAGAGATGTTGGGAGCCATTAATCAGGTAATCTGATTCAATTACTACTTGATGTAAAGTAAGGAAGGTTTCTTTAGTCTAAAGCTCTCTTTAACAGATTCCACTCAGTATTTGTAATTGAACTTCTATTTTATACAGTACACAATTTACTGGAACAATATTATTAAAAAGCATTATGTTGGTTGGCTGCACACTCATTTGTATCACTGTAACATCTAGGAGCCCTATTCATGGACAAGGATCCTATTGTGGTAGGTGCTGTACAAGTAAAACAAAAGCAGTCCCTATCCCCCAAAACCTACACTTTAAGTATAAGACAAGATACAACAGCTGGATAGACAGATGGGAGTATGGTGAGATAATATCCATCAGATGGGCAATGGTCTCAGCACACCAGGGGCCTAACCATTGTCAAGTTTTTATAGGCATCGTGGAAAAGGGGAGGTTTTAAGGAAGACAAAAATGAGTTTTGCAGATGTTTACAGGAAGCATCTCCCAGGCATGAGGGGCAGTATGGGGGAAAGCATGAAGGTGCTTGAAAAGTTAACAAGTAGGGGATGGAGATATTGTGGGTTCTCCCCCACCCCCCCAAGACCTCTTCCAAAACTTCATTCTCATCACCCAGGTTCCTTTTATTTGGCATACAGCAAAGCTATATGGAGTTGATCGGGCTAAAGCGTCTGGGATGGGTATAGGGTGTACGCACATCCAAAGTTACGCACAACTTCTCCTTGTATACATTTCTAACAACACTATAACATTAACTATACATTGCATCACATGCTTTGGGATTGGCTTGGTTACTCTGCAGGAACCAATCCCTGTACCTGCCCATACTGTGTGCATGCATGATCTGCTTTTTACCCGCTTTTCCATTCCAGGCTTGTCTTGTCCATTGTAAATGGAATCAGGGTGTTCCCCCTTATCTCAGCTAGTACAGATATCCCATCTCTAGTCTACTGATCCATTTAACTTCCCAATCATACCCACTAAAAATGAGGCAAGTCACTTATCATAGAAATGTAGGACTGGAAAAGCACTTGACAGGTCCAGTCCAGTCCCCTGCACCAAGGCAGGACTAATTATTATCTAAACCAGTGGTTCTCAAACATTTTTTACTGGTGACCCCTTTCACATAGCAAGCCTCTGAGCATGACACCCCCCCTTATAAATTAAAAACACTTTATATAATTTTTTTTAACACCATTATAAATGCTGGAGGCAAAGCGGGGTCTGGGGTGTAGGATGACAGCTCGCAACCCCCATGTAATAACCTTGTGACCCCCTGAGGGGTCCCGACCCCCAGTTTAAGAACCCCTGATCTAAATCATCCCTGACAGATGTCTAATCTGTTACTGTCATGTCAAGTTACTTGTGTCTTGGTCAACATGAGACTGGCAACATGGGCAATCAGAGGCAGAAGTCAACATCTCAATAGTGAATGAGAGATAATAGGTCATGAAGGGCCTCCAAACTTAAGATAGGCAGCTTGTGCTTGATAGAGAGAGGGGAGCCAGTGGGGGGATTCAGAGAGGCGATGTGGTCAAAGAAATCTGCTAGGAAAATGATCTTTGCAGCAACATTCTGAATGGATGAGTGAGGCAAGATTGAGAAAAGGAAGCTGCTGTGATCAAGATGTGAGATGAGACAAGAATGTTTGTTGTGTGGATAGATATGAAAGGCCGTAAGTTAGAATGATTATGTGGGTGGTTTTACTCCAAGCATAATTCAATGTCCTGAAGAGCTAATGTCTTTCACCCAGTATTGCATTTACTTTGCTAGGAGAGCCGTGTCAGTAAGGCAGTAGAAGTGATGATTCAACATGTGGAAAACTTGAAACGCATGTATACAAAAGAGCATGCAGAACTTGAGGAGTTGAAACAGGTCTTGCTACAAAATGAAAGATGCTTTCACTCCTTTGGGGATCAAGGTAATTGTTAAATCTAAGCATATTTTCATTTCTCTTCTAAGTAATTGTCATCAGTTGAGCCCTTTAGCTTGTATTTATAAAGCTGCTTGACAACCTCGGATAGAGCATGTATAAAGCACCTCCTATCTCCTGTACCGTTATGATAATTGTAAATGCATAGCAGAAGAAAAGCTTATTGATAGTCCTCACTTAGATGATTATTGGAAACATTTAAGGGCAACTATAACTTCAGACTTGTAAGCAGACTTCCTGAATCTCTGAAAGCATCTCCCATTTCATCCCTGGAGTAGCAGGCCTCTTTGGAAGGTGCAACACAGGCTGGTGAACTCTTTTCTCTCATATGCAGTAAATTACAAATTGGATGTTCATTTTAATGTACATCTAGTCAATCTTCAGTGGCCTGAGTTCAGAAGTTCTAAGCTTTTGAGACTCTGATGGGAGTTGAAGGTGTTCGGTGCTCTGAAAATCAGAACACATTTCTTTAAATTTAAAAGATCCTAGTCTTACGGGCACAACACAAAAATCCTTGCAGAAGCGCTTTAGCCAAGAAGGAAGGAGTAAAAATTGGCACAGAGGAGTACTCCATCTTGTAAAAACAGATCTAACTTGGTAAAGATAAAGTAGAACGTAACCAGACATTGTTAATGAGCCCAGCAGAAGTGACCCCTCCTGCATAGGGCATGCAGTAATGTGCAACGTTAACTAGCTTAGCTAGTTTGAGCTAATGGTTACAAGTCTCTAGCTATTTCCAGTATGTATTTATTGGCAATTTTTAAATTTCTTTTTAGAGAGACCAGTGGGTGAGATCAACTCACCCACCTTGTAGCCATGTTTGGCCCAGGATATTGAGACACAACAACACTGATTTATTTTTGACACTTGCTGCTTGGGTTTTTTCCCCAGAGGTGCTTAGCTGCTATAAACTTAAATAGGACCTGCAGGTGGTCAGACCATCTGGCTCTATTCCACAATGGCAATCTTTAAAAATCTGCTTACAATACCATTTCCTCTTTACAGATGAATCTACAAATAAAAAGCTTCCAAGTTCTCTCAACTTCAAGGTACCAATACCACTGAAATTATAAAAAATAAATGGAATGCTGTGTGCTCTTCAGAGCTGCCATGTACATGTACTCCACTGGGGCTTGACATCCACATGAAATCTGTATCTATTGGGCTCTTTGTAACTCCCTAAACTCACAAAAGCAAATCGACTTGATCAGACACGCTAACATTTCAATGGAAAAACGTAACATTTCAATGTGCTGCTCTAAGTGGGTCCATAATCTCCCATGGTTTTGAGGCCTGTCTCTCGAGTTCAAAAACTATTGCTCTCTTGGGGTCCTCAATAATGAAGGCTTCAAAATAGGGGTCTTTTACATACTGAGCCAAGAGATATCTAAAAGCAGTGTGGCAAGTTGGCAATAGTATCCGTATTTTGGGCTCCAGTAGGTTAACTTAAGACATCTTTAAATTTCAGAATTTGCAGTAGCAGATATACATGCATGTTGTTTCTAATCTAGAAAATAACCCGCATATTAATATGTAAAATTCCCCTTTTTAATTTTTATTTTGTTGAAGGTATACTTAAAGTATTACCCAGTAATAACCCCAGATGTAACTTTTTAGTCTTTATATGAACTAATCAACTTTTATAAATCTACGCCTTGAATTAGCATGCCTAAAACTAGTGGTTAATCTAACCAATGCATAATAGTTGTTAATAGCTCTTCTTTGTGTAGCCAACATCATCCCTACGAAGAGTCAGTATTGCAGCATTGCCCAGGAATATTGGAAATGCTGGTATTGGTTTGCCGCTGGTAAGTAAGGGTTGTCAAAGGGTGACTGTTTCCATTCTCAATTAGTCAGGTCTACTACATTTGCATTTTACCTTCCTTTACAGGCCCAATTATATGGAACTGATGGAAATGAAAGAAGTGACAAATTCAACAGACGATCAAGCAGTTGGTAAGGCTACTTGAGTTTTTTGTTTTTAAATGGGCCTTAATTTTTTCAACTTCATTATGGCTGTAGTAAACCATTCCACTGGAATAGCTTATTAAGCATCTTTTGGAAGTAATGCTGTAAATGTCTATGCAATGTAAACCTTAAAGTTCAGCTTTTACAGCCACACCTTAGTGTTCACATCAAGTGGCCTGATCTGCAAATTTAAGAGGTTCAGACCTCCCAGGGACTTCAACTGCAAGGACATGAGAAAATTTGAAAATCTGGCACCTTATAATTTGTGCTTAAATTTGAAACCTGGGAGTCAAACTTGAAAAATATTGCCCAAAATCTTCGTAGCCTACTCCAACATAAATGAGCATGCTCATTTATCTCTATCTTGCACTGAAGTTATTTTCTTTACTGTGATCTGAAAGCTTTAGCTGAAGTACTTATTTTCAAGTATGTACATTTGGCAGGGGCCGACTGGGATCAAAACAAAATGAGAAGCGTCCTTCACTGCGACGATTCATTAGCACATATTCCTGGACAGAGTCTGAGGAAGAACAGTCTGAAACAAAGTAGGTCTAGATTACTTAATCTCCAAGGCTTTAAGGTGGGTTTGCTTCTTACCCCTGACACCATGTTGCACATCCAAGCTGCTCTAAACTGGAATACTTACTCTATTTATAAAAATTTGCCTATTTATGTGTATTGATGAGTGCTTACCAGGAAAGTTAATTCTAACACTTACTTGCAGAACCAAACAGTCAGTACCACCAGTTGAAGAAATACAAGAAGACAAAGCAAGGAAGTTAAGTGTTACCCAAAGGGGGAAAAATCCATCAAAATGGAGTCTAGGATCAGCGTAAGTTTCTCAGTTGCAAACATGAATTTCTGTAAGGGGAAGTGGTGGTCAGGTGGAGGACACTGGAAGAGGAAGCAGAGTGGTAATCTTGACTTTTTATTGATGCTGCCTACTTTGAAAGGCGGACATTAAGCAATCTAATTAGCAGGTTAAAGCTCTACTTTTGGTACTAGTCAAGAACAGAACAACTTCTACTCTTACAAGCTCACAAATTCATCTTGAGATGTGATCCCTTGCAGTGTGGTGCTCTGCCTCAACACTGCCGTTGGAGATCAAAGCCTAAGGGCTTAACTAGTCCGGATAGCCCTGTCATTCTAAATCGACAGAGGAAGTCATTGAACTATACATTACATTAAACCCTCTTGTTGCAGAAAAAATGGCTGATATTTGCAATGCCTACTAGGAGATTTAGCCACACAATTTCCATTAACATGAATGGAATGTGTGAAGAAATCCCATATTTTGGCTTGGAAAATGCAGTTTTTGTGCCTCTTCAGAGTTTTATATAAAACATCTTTAGCATCTACTGCTGACCAGAGCCTGCATTCTAAACCCAGAATATAACATGCCACTGTAGCTGGCTATTAGTACAGTGCCTTCATTACATACAATTTATATTCTGGATTAGTAGTCAAACAATATGATATTTAAACCTTGAAGAAAAGCATGTCTGTCCTATGTTTATGGCTTCTCCACAGTTGCAAAATAATGTCATCGTGGGCATCTCATCTGAAGACTTCCTTCTCCAAGGCTAACAAAACTCTCTGGATTTCTCTTACCATCATTGTACTCCTTGCTGCACTCACAAGCTTCCTCACAGGTCTGTCTCTCCAAAGACCTGCAGATGCTGCCCCTGTGGGAACTGGAAGTTCCTGGACATCACTACAACAACTGCTGTGGCCATATACTGAACTTCAACACAATGGACCACCACCCGTATAACACACAATCTGTATTTTAAAATCTTTTTTTCTGGACTTCCTGTGTGACTCAATTTGTGTTATATAAACTAGTGTAAACATAGCTCTCAGGTCTAGAATTACTTTAACTTTCTAATATGATTTGAGGTAGCATATTTAAAATCATTTGTTTTGAAGCTTTTTAGACTATACTTAACTTTCAATGGTGTAACATTTTGAAGCACGATTTGGAAATACAACTTCCCCCTCTGACAATAGAAGACTATCTTCCTAACTGTCTGAATCCTGTTTAAGATTACAACAACTTAAAAAAATAGCCATCTCTCCTTTTGAAGTTTGTAATAAATGGGTCTAAATGTGTAGTTACTAGAAAGTAAAGAATTTTATTCACAAAAACAACTTTTATGCATTTTTAGGCATTTAAAAAGCTGTTTTGATTTGCATGTGAAATGACAGACATCAAATGTAATTTTATTGACAGAGTTCTTGATGCTCAATAAAGTTAATTTAAAATACTGGCTTAAGAGTATGTTAACACTCTAGTAGCGATGAGTAGCTGAGATATAGCATCAATAAATAGGCAACTGGCTTTCTTTACTTTTTCAATTGCTTCTTCACTGGCAAAATCTTTGATCAGATGGTAGAGAGTAGAATGAAATTCAGTATTTTCCGCTAGATCTTCTGAGAAGGCTTCACTAGTTTCACTGATTCTGAGCCTTTGTGCTCGCTGACCATTAAACATGTAAAGGGACCAGTCTTCATCTTTAACAGCATCTGTTTTAAGGTGTTCGCTCACCTACAGCAGAATGGAAGAATAAATGCTGTAACATACTACCACACTTTCTATATAGATATAAAGTTAATATAGGGAGGAAGGTTGATAGGTTGGGATGCTCAGACCCAGGCTCCAGCTGAGACTCCTTGTGTAACTTTGGATCTAGCCCTAGGTGTCTTGATCAGAAGAGGTAAACTAGTGCCTGAGTCCAAAATTTAGATCCTCACAACCCACACTCAGTTTCTACTGATTAAAATCCTCATAGCGCCAAATGTCAGTGGGCATGTGCACCACTGCTTCAATCCTGCTGCTGAGTATGAGACTTAGTGAAATGTCTAGTCTGAGCTCTTGCATTTGTCTGTCGGGGGGCCTAATAGACTAGATGGCCTTAGATGTGTGTCTATACAATGCTTACGGGATCCAGCCCTGCACAAAACAGCAGAACGTGGTGTTTTCTCCAATGCTGCATGGATTACAGCACTTCCAGTAGGAGGTGGGAAACCTAGATTCAAGCCCCTTTCTCCCCTCTGCCCCCTCACCCCCCCCCCCGAAAGAGGAGCATGGATGTGAAACCTGGGTCTTTTGCATTCTGGGTGAATGTGCTAATCACTGTTTCTTGGATGTCAGGGGCCACCACAATTCTTTGTCAGAGCTGGCTAACTAGGTTTAGGCACCTAATTCCAGAAGAGAGGCTGTAAATTCTAAGGCTAGGTCTACACTACCCGCCTGAATCGGCGGGTAGAAATTGACCTCTCGGGGATCGATTTATCGCGTCCTGTTGGGACGCGACAATCGATTCCCCGAATCGGCGCTCTTACTCCACCAGCGGAGGTGGGAGTAAGCGCCGCCGACAGAAAGCTGCAGAAGTCTATTTTGCCGCCATCCTCACAGCGGGGTAAGTCGGCTGCGATGCGTCGAATTCAGCTACGCCATTCACGTAGCTGAATTTGCGTATCTTAAATTGACTCCCCCCTGTAGTGTAGATGTACCCTAAGTGGTGACTGAACAGTCCCTTCCACTCTGCCTGAGGCACATACCCCTGTCCTCAGCATTTTGTATTGGATAATTTTAGATGGTTCCCCACTCAGCTTGTTGGCTTTTGTGGGTCCTGTTCTAGGTACCCAGGGCTCCCCCAGGAAGGCCAACAGGAATCTTGCATATGTAACTATTTGTCCCTACACATCTAACAGCTCTAAACACACTGAGTCAAGCAACTCAGATTCCAGGATTAGCATCTCATATGTGATAATTACTATGAACATTGTAGTCTCCCTGTGACTGGACAGAAGATACCATAGCAATTCAGAAGAACAGGAGTACTTGTGGCACCTTAGAGACTAACAAATTTATTAAAGCATAAGCTTTCGTGGACTACAGCCCACTTCTTCGGATGCATAGCAATTCACTAATTCCTCTTGCAGATTCTTTGAAAGGTGGTGGTTGTTAAAGTTGTCCCTTGTGAACTGAGCATTTATTTATCCTTCATCAAAGGCAAGGAAAGGGTGGGAATATTGTACAGACTCATTTAATTGATAATACTGTTAAAATTATTTGCCTTAGCGCTCCAGATTTACTAATGGCACTTAGTATCTAGCAAGTGGGGGTTACCAGCTGTTGTTTTGCACTGCCACGCATCTTACAGAACAGAATTACTCAACCTTGACAAAAGGATACTGTGTATATTAGCCTGTAGGGGCGGGGGTGGGGGGGGGGAGAGAGAGAGAGAGTGTGTGTGTGTGTGTGTCTCTGCTAGTTTCCTGCCTCTCATGGGGGTAGGGGCAAATCTATGAACTAGAATAGCAAGGGGTTTATCATCTTATCTGCAGCCAGAGGCTGCAACTGAATCTGCCCTACATACCAGCCAAAAGAGCTCCTCTCTCTTCTAGCAGGGAACAGAAAATAAGTGAGGCAGGATCTCCCTTCTCTATGCCTTGAAAGAAGGGGATGTTAAAGATCTGACACCTGAGGTCTGCCTGCAAGAGGAGAACACTGGGGACTGCTCTGAGGGGAAGGTGAGCTCAGGTTAGTTGGCCAACTAATAAAACCGTCCATATCTAATGGATAATAGAGGACTCTGACTCAGCCTACCTTTGAATGAAAATCCTTTTTGTACCCACCTATACAGCTAGAGAAAGCAGGTAGCCCTGGACTGCTCTAAACTTTCATAACCAAGCTAACAGTTATATATGCCAGGTGACCTGTAAAGCAGAGTAATGGAAGACCCAAAGAGATGCAATCTCAATAGCCAAATGACTGTTACTTAGGAAAGGCATAGGTGAGTACACCAGGGGCCAGCCCTTAGAGAATCAGTGTAGTACACAAAGTTTTGTAAAACTTCCAAAAGCAGCTAATTCTAAAGCTATTAAAACTGCCAGGCAAGAGCCCTGCTCTGAGAAAGGTCATGAGCTACCTGTAGTTCAATGTTGCTTATCTAGTCTTACGTTACATTATTCTGGATTGTTTCTGTGGACTAAGTCTAAAAGAGCAACCTTAAAAACTACTTGATCTTGACCAGATGCCAGATTCCACTTGCTCCAACTGAAAGCAAAAGCAGATGCAACCAGCGCCATCTGTTGATAAGTTGTGAATTCTGCTAGTGGAGTCTGTAACATAAAGGGTACAAATCAGAAACCACGGATCCAACAAATCACCCCACTTTATGCTAGACTACCATACTGAAAAGCAAGTTGCGCTCAAAAGACAGTGGGCCGGATTCTGGTTCCTGGTCCTTTGGGTGGCTCTGCAAGCTGTCTTACCCAGGTACCCATGGGTTCTGGGTGGCGTAGATCCACCTTTGTGCCAAAAAATGTTGTCTACAAGTAGAAAATTGGATTTAAAAAAAAAAATAGTTCATAGCTGTCTCACCTTCTTGTTCACGCAGACGTACTTGTAAGAGTAGTCTGATGGGAAAATGTTCACACCAGCCTTTTTCAAAGCAATGATCAGGTCAATTAGAGATGTCCATTTTCCTGTCAAGTGGGAAAGTTGTTCACTCCCATCCACCATGACTGAAGACAGCATACACTGATTACCCTGTTGCACAATGCAATAAAAACAAGTTTTTTCTCCAGATCCTAAGTCCCATAGTGACTACTTTATAAATACCTCTGATGCATACACATTCACCTGCACCCCATATCCCCAGCACTACCAACCAATAGCAGCCAGGACCAAAACTTCAAGTGGGGGTGTGTACAGACTGGGAAGGAGGCATGTTTGCTATTGCCTAGCACTTAATCTGCTCCGTTCACCCCTGCCTCTAGAATGTTCCCCGCCTCGAGAGCTTAAGCAGTGCGTCAGCACATTGCCCCCAGAGTGGATCTTAATTCAGCTGGCAGATACCTGTCAGATTTTGAGGGTAACTAGAAGGTAGATTTGTATGTGTAAGTCAGAGGAGGAGATTTTACACTGAGCAAGTATCATTAAAATAGCAGATTAGTTGCAGAGCTGCCTTTTAAGACTCCTAAAATAAAAGGGGGAAAGAGGGGTAATTTGTGGAGAGTTGTGCTTTGTAAGATGGCCCTAAATTTAACATGGGATGGTGGGAGCTGCAGCTTTCAAAATACATTCATTAAACTCTGTCAGCAGTATGCTGCCTGCTGGGCAAAAACCTAGGCTAAAGCACCAGTTCTATTCCCTACCCTGCACCTTCCCAATTCCAGGAGGGGAGGTCAATACACAAATATCCTCACACTTTCATCCTTACTAGGGCAGCCTGAACTCAAACATTAGCTCTGAAAATGGCCTAAATAACCATTGCATGTTATTGGAGTTGCATGTATCAAGACATTTACTGTACCTTAATTTGCATTTGAACTTCTGCAAAGGCTGTAACAACCGTGAAAAGTAATTCATCTGTGCCATTAGGTCTCAGTTCCCATGACTGGTATGGCATATTGAGGTGAGCATCCTGAATCAGTGTGATTGTATAAAAAGCATCCATCTCAAAAGAGATTTGTTTCTCTTTCATTTTGTACTTTATGTCACTGATACCATCAGTTCTCCATTGTTTGCCTATATTGTATATTTAAAAAAAAGAGAGGGAAAAATTGTTAGCGCTGTTGCTTTTGGTAGTGGTAGTACGATACATCACATTTACTTTGGGTCAAGTGGTATGCTGAGCTCTGGAGAATATTAGGCATATAATACAGATAATAGCTGTTAAGAGAAAGATAGTCTTACAATTGGTATCAAAATTTTCCCTAGCCTAAAAATGATAACTTAAAATGAAAACATGGATGATGGTGCAGCTAACAGTCTGGGAGCTCATTTATAATAAATACTACTCTCGAACATTAATAGAGTCAAATTCCACTTTATTACACTAATATAAACCAGGAATAACTTTACTGAAGTCCAGAGGGGGTACTTTGGACTAACACTGGTGTGAGAACAGTGTTTGGCCTTTTAAATATATATGATTTGAAAGTAGAATGTGGCTCAAGATAGATTTATATACTATAATCTAAATTTTCTAGCTGTAATTTTTCTCATAACCATCAATGAGTACTGTTACACTGTTGCGACTAAAATAAATGGCACAGAGGAACTGCAGCACTATTAATGGTAAGTTAGTTCTATTCAAGCAGGCTATTGTAATTTGGTTGTTTGCACATTGAGGAAAAAAAATGGTTAGTTACCTCTCATAACTGTTGTTCTTTGAGATGTGGTGCTCATGTCCATTCCATGTTAGGTGTGTGTGCTTGCCACATGCATGGATGCTGGAAGTTTTTCCCCAGTGGTATTCATAGGGCCGGCTCTGGCACCCTCTAAAATGGCATGGGTATACGCCGGTGTAAGAGGTGCCATTGCCCCTCCTTCAGTTCCTTCTTGCTGGAACTCCGACAGAGGGGTAGGAGGGTGGGTCATGGAATGGACGTGAGCAACACATCTCAAAGAACACCAGTTACGAAAGGTAAGTAAAGGACAGTTACCTGTTCCGTAACTGGTGTTCTTCGAGATGTTGCTCCTGTCTATTCCACAGTAGGCGTGCGTGCTCGCCACGTGCACCGGTGCCGGAAGTTTTTCCCCTAGCAGCATCTGTAGTGGGGGAGCACCGCTGCGACCCCTGGAGTGGCGCCGACATATCGTGCCATAAAGGGGGCTGCGTGCTCCCCCCACCCTCAGTTCCTTCTTGCCAGACAACTCCGACAGAGGGGAAGGAGGGTGGGATGTGGAATAGACAGGAGCAACACATCTCGAAGAACGCCAGTTACGGAACAGGTAACTGTCCTTTCTTCTTCTAGTGATTGCTCCTGTGTATTCCACAGTAGGTGATGTGACGGGTTAGATCACAGAAACCCCCTTGGGAGCTGCCACCTAATGTACCAAGACTACCTCTGCTCCTGTTTTCCCTGCCAGCTCAGGACTTCAGCACCCTGTCTTGCTGAGCCAGATACTCCCGTCTGCTCCAACACAGACCCAGGGTCTGAATAACTTGCCACAAAGCTGCAAGTTTACCTGAAAACAGCTCACAGAAGCGTGCTTGTCTTTAGCACTCAGATGCCCAACTCCCAATGGGGTCTAAATCCAAATGAATCCATTTTACCCCGTATATAAAGCTTATACAGGGTAAACTCATAAATTGTTCGCCCTCTATAACACTGATAGAGAGATATGCACAGTTGTTTGCTCCCCCAGGTATTAATACATACTCTGAGTTAATTAATGAGGAAAAAAGTGATTTTATTAAATACAGAGAATAGGATTTAAGTGGTTCCAAGTAGTAACAGACAGAACAAAGTAAGTCACCAAGCAAAATAAAATAAAATGCGCAAATCTATGTCTAATCAAACTAAATACAGATAAGTTCCTCACCAGTTCCAGAATGCTCCCTTTTACAGGCTAATCTCCTTTTAACCTGGGTCCAGCAATCACTCACACCCCTTGTAGTTACTGTCCTTTCTTCCAGTTTCCTTCAAGTATACTGTGGGGGGGGAGGGTGGTGGTGGTGGAGAGGCTCCTTCCTTAGCCAGCTGAAGACAAAATGGAGGGGTCTCCCATGGGTTTAAGTAGACTCTCTCTTGTGGGTGTAGACCCCCTCTCCTCCCTCCTATGCAAAGTCCAGCCCCAAGATGGAGTTCTGGAGTCACGCTCTTTCTTTGTTCGCGGCTTGAAGGAGCAGCAAATTTTACACTTCTCACTAATGTGAGCCTCGCCCAGACAGCGAAGACACTGAGTGTGTGGATCGCTTCTGGGCACAGAATTGCGACAAGAGTTGCACGACTTGAAGCCTGGGCCACGGGGCATGCCCCGAGCCCGGCAGTAACAGAGAAAAGATCAACAAGTAACTTCAGTGAAAGCTGGATACCACTCAGGCTAGAAATGCTGCAAAGCTGGAGCACAAAGTTCCGACTACCTTCACTGGCGGCAAGAAGGAACTGAGGGTGGGGGGAGCACGCAGCCCCCTTTATGGCGCGATATGTCGGTGCCACTCCGGGGGCCGCGGCGGTGCTCCCCCACTATGGATGCTGCTAAGGGAAAAACTTCTGGCACCGGTGCAGGTGGCGAGCACGCACACCTACTGTGGAATAGACAGGAGCAAGAGGATGTTCCAGCACCATCACTGGCGGTAAGAAGGAACTGAAGGTGGGGGGAGGGCTGCCGGTGCCTCTTATAGCGCGTCACTCCAGAGGGTTCCAGAGCCAGCCCTACATCTACCACTGCGGGGAACACTTCTAGTACCGGTGCATGTGGTGAGCACACACACCTAACATGGAATGGACATGAGCAAGCACTGGAAGAACAACATATTTACTACAACTGACCAAAAACCTTTGGACAAAACATTTTTTCACGGGGATTTACCAATTTATTGAAATCAAAACGTTCTGCAGACGCCGTTCAATTTTGATTAAGTTATCTCCAGAAACAAGGAAAATTCTGAAACCAGGACTTCCACGATCTGGCACCCAGGGACGCCAGGATGTGCAGTGCCAGGACAGCATTCCAGGCACACTGTCTCAGAGCTAGGATTCAATCCCCTTTCACAGAGAATTTTGGGCTTTTATTCCTAATCAGAATGAAATTAAATACTGAAATATTGAAATCTTTCACAAAATGAAATACCTTTCTCTATCTTGCTCTAATATTTACACTATATGGGAGCTAAAACATGTAAACCCAAACAGTAAAACAGAGATAATAGCTTATCATCATTTTAGAAAGATTTTTTTAATGGAGCCAATTGCCAAGAGATATCGTTGAATGAGGACTGAAACACTATACAACATTTTCCTTACTTCTAAATAATTTACAGAATAAAGACTGTTTGAATAAGGGAGCAACAAAATCTTGAGTCTATTAGAAATTCTGCACCAATTGAATGTTAAGCTTTCAAAAATCAAAGGATAATGAACAGCGAAGGGCCCATACCGAACTCTGGATCTGAACTGGATCTCATCTTTATAATGGGACTTGCCAAAGTCTGAGTTCCAAATACTCCATGAACTTTGGAAAAATTAAAATCCAGATCTGAATTCTGGGACTTGAACTTAAGAAAGGTTTTTGGATTTAGTATGTGTGTTTAACAGCTGGCTGAAGACTTACTGTACCTGCAGAATCCCATCTGGCAACCATAGGTTCCTCAAAAAATATCACACTGTCAAGAAGTCTAAGAATCACCCCTATACGTGGATATGTGGCATCTTCAGTTTCTTCTGATTCTGGAGGATACGGATATGTCTCCAATCCTATATCGAGTAACTTTGATGGGGAGGTGAAGAAAAGAGAAAATGTCAACAGCAATAGACTACTAAATTTTGTAAGCCACTTTGGTCCTCTGTAGAGTTCAATAAAATACAATTTAAAGAGCTAAAAACTTTATATATCATTTGATAATTCTACACATCTGTGTAACTTTGCAAATTACACTTTGCTTCTTCTGCATCTTCCATCTGAGGATCTTAAAGGGCTTTCTACAAACACTGTACAGCTACAGAGAGGGGCGACAGCTATTACTCCAGCCCATATGTATGACATTCAAGTACTGCCTGCACTGGGGGCTGTATTGCAGCTCTACATGAAGGTGCTGGGTTAGGGATGAGGAGTTATATGTCTCAGTCCCTCAATGAACATATTTACTTGAGCTAGATGCAGTTTATGTAAATTATGTCTATTAATGAGATGAGTATCACAAAAATCCTGTGATGCAGGTAAATGTGATCTCAAATTTTACAATTGGGAAACTTAGGCATGCTGCCCAAGGACCATAAAGTCTTCAGCAGAGCCTGGAATTAAACTCAAAGCTCTGTTATCACAATCATAGGCTTTAACACATCCTTCTGTTTATAAAATGAAGCAAGGACTTCCTTTTCCTTTAACCACCATCTTTAGGAGCATTTTCAAATGCAGTGATTTCAGGTGTCTGTGCTACCTCCATTTAACAGAACTGGCTGTGTGAATACCTGTCTGAATGCATACACATCCATTATAAGGATGCCACAGTTATATAAGAAAGTTTGCAGATGCAACTGAGGAGCATGATTTGAAAACTCAGCTTTTAATCTCAGTGCACAGAAACTCAAAGGATAGAATAGGGTGACCAGATGTCCTGATTTTATCGAGACTGTCCCAATATTTGCTTATTTGTCCTGCATCCCGACCTACCTTTGGTCGGGACGCAAATTTTTTTTTTTTTTTTGCTCCGCCGCCGGCTTTTTTTTTTCCCCCTGCCACACACCCTCCCCCTCTCTCCCACATCCCGATATTTCACCTGTGTGATCTGGTCACCCTAGGATAGAACTGTTTGTTTATACTGTGTGAACTCTATATTGAGAGATCTCCAGAACTGTGGCAACTCTTTCCAGGGTAATCAGAACTAAAAGAGATTCATTGGGTGCAATTTTGCTTCAGATCTTGACCTACTTCCACCATGGTCCAGCCTTTGATTTGTTTGGCTTGAGGTGGGAGCTTCAGTGCATCAATAAGGTACACTCCACCCACTGGTGTGAACTGGTGCAAATCAACTATATTTTCGCCAATTATCTCTTCTTCTTTTTCATCAGTGGCCACCTGCAGTGGTGCAACCTGAACTAAATAACAACCAAATATCATGTATTAATTCAATGTCTGAATAAAGTACCAAGATTTCAAATCCCAAATGCTTTTTGCACATACAGCATCTAAATATGTACTTAAATGGCTTTCTACGCTGCAATAGCTCAGCGCCACCTTCTGGTGGTCTATGGATTTTTTAAAGGATTCACTGGAATGGATAAAACTGGACAGGCAACAAAAATGAATAGAAGGCTTATTCGGGGCTGGACTTAGGTTTTGTGGGGCCTTAAATTAAGAACTGTAGGGCCTCCAATTATAATTAGGCATATGGCTGATGTGCTACCTATGGGCACTTGGAGTTCCTTTGTAACCAAGGCATTCTGTAGCTGCTTAGACTATGACCACCAATGGATTTACTAATCCATACCTAATGATTACACCATCTTCTTAGGTTTTTAGTACTGAGATTTTGAAGAGAAGGGTGCATTTCTCCTACTACTAGGCCCTGATTCTGTAAGTGACTTCACAGGTCTGCTCAAGCAGATTCACCTACAGAATCAGGGTCTTAGGTATAATCTGTGCAACCTCAATAAACGCAATGGAGTTTCACAACAGTAAATGATAGTAGAATCTGGTCTGGAGTCAGTGAGGTTGCACTGGTTATAACTAACAGGGAGAACTTGGCCCCCATGTTATATAAAATCCTACAGGGGTTATGGAAAGTGCATGCTATAGGGGTTATGCAAAGTGCATGTAAGGCAAACATGGGGCCACAAACTGAAGTTAGAAAAGGAAGATGCTTAACACAGTAGGGGATGGAGGGTGATGAATTTGTGGAACAAAATTCTTTAGAGAATCCGAAATGGCAGAGTAGAGGAAATTCCTTACCAAAATTCTTAAGAGACTTTCCAATGGTGAATGTTTTTTAAAAGTTCTAAGCACTTAAAGAAAATAATATAGGACTTTCACCCTCTAACAATATGTAGGTGGCTGGATGGTCACTAGCAATGTTCAAAATGCATGAAAAATATGTTATTAGGTATCATAATATAAGGAAAACAATTTATTATGAGGATCCACTTAAACTCTGTTCAATAACACAAGATAAAGTAACTACTATAAAACTTACTAAATAAAAGACTACATTTTTTTAAAATGAGATAATCTCAACAAATTAAAAATATCAAGTGTGATGTGTTTCCAGGTCTTTTTTAGAGTGAGATGGGAAAGGGTTGCTAGTTTCAAATGAATATTATATATGCTCACATATTGTGTGTAGTTTTTATAGTATACTGTGCGCATACTACAATTTAAGCTCTCTGTATATTTAATAGTATAATATACTAATCTATGTAGTAAATCCACTGTACTATTTACTACAACTTTGGCGTTCCTTTTTTTTAATAAAAAAAAAACCAAACTTCTTCTAAACAAAGCTAAATACTTGTTCTCCCAAGCTAAATCATTAAGATCTTTTTTAACACTTGTAAAAATATATTCAAATAGAGAAGACACTTTGCTCTTTACATACTTTTTCACACTAAAACAATGAAGAAAAAAGACCTTAAACAAATACAGATAATTATACCATTTCTCAGCACAGGTCTTAGTTAATATTAAGCCTGGGATTTTTAAAGGCACTTAAGAGAGCTAAATGCCTAAAATCCACTCCTTGGAAAAATCCCAGGGGAAATACCTACCTGGGTCATCCCTAGATGTGAACCTGAAAGTTTGGTTGCTGGGGCAGCACGTACAGGAAAGTTCTTTTAAACAGGTAAAAGGCTCTATTGCTCAGATAATCAATGCTGCACAACACACAGTCATCTTGTTTTAGAAGAAAGTGTAAGAAATAAATCAATGTTTTTACTAAACTGAAGAATCTAAAAGTCTTGGAGAAACTGATGGCTGATTGATATGAGAAAGAAGACTACAACTAGCACTGATCTCTTTCCTGGGATTATGGCCCTGATTCAGCTAAGCACTTAAGCATCTTACGTAAGTACATGCTTAAGTAAGGAAGTATTCCTGGGCTCCCAGTTATGCATAAGCTTCAATAACTGACAATCGCAGCCTAACTCAGAAACAAGGGAAGAACCTTATTCACCCACGACAGATACCTAGCTAGAATCTCAAGACACTTGTACATATTATATTTTATAAATATATAAAATGAGAGCAATATCTACAACATCTTTGTACTGTCCATGTAGGTGTCAGTGCTACATTATATACACTGGTTTTGTATGCTCCAATGTTTGCCTAGAGTAAAATCAGAAGTTTAAAAATGTATATAATTATGCAATACTGTATGTAAAATCTGAGTACCTCCTGAAATGGTGCTAACATTTTCTAATTTCTTATCAGATTCCTCTTCTAGCTTCTCATTTTCACCAGGATCGATTTTAGTAATGTCTTTGAAAGAGATGGCACTCTATTTAAAAAACAAACATATAAAAACAAAATATAGTGTTTTTAGGTTACAGTGAGACAGGTGCAATTAAAAATAGTGTAGCTTCTTTGTGAAAATGAAAACCTCGGGAGAATGAGTAAGGCCCTCATTATGCAATGAGATGTGCATGAAGCTCACTGGGGCCATAGTGTAGGAATATCCAGAATGCATCATTATGGCACTCTTCTTTTTTTTTTTTTTTTTTTGCTAGCTGACAAAACCAGGTTTTGGTACAAAAACATTGTCTCAGGCAGTCTGGATTTTGTCAAAGTCAGGTAATCAGCTTTACATATTAAATATATAAATAGAGAGAACACGTTTGCATTTCTATAGCAGCTTCCCTCCAAAAATCCCAAAGCACTTTTCAAATATTAATGAATTCAGCCTCACAGCACTATGTGAAGTAATTATTACTAGCCTCATTTTTCTGATGAGAAAGCTAATGCAGGGTGAAAGATAGGAACTGTAATAGAAACAAACATAGAATTCAGATATCCTGACTCTTTCGTTTGTACCTACCCTATGAGACTTTTCATACCTCTCATTGTTTTCCCTTTTCACAAAGTTATTGTACGTTTTGGATTTTCATCCTAGATGTGCCCTCACCCCTGTTGTGCCAGACTTCTGAGAGGCATAGTAATGGGGAAAGTAGCCGGGCACTTATTGCATGTTTGTTCCCCCTCCGCTAGACGGAGCTAAAGTGCTAAAGTGCTTCTCCGTATACACTGTGTGAGGGAATTGTGGCAAGAGGCAGCCTGCAGACCTGTATGGAATGCCTGCCCTGCAGGGGAACAGAGAGAGACCATACAGCAGCAGAAAGAGGGACAGAACTAGAGAAAAAAATGGGGGAAGAAAAAAACTAAGGGCAAACAGAACTATAAAAGATATCCCAGGTGAGCAACCGGCGTTCAGAGAAGCGGATCCCTGAGGTGGGAACAGGAAAAGAGTGAGGATTGGGGGAGAGGGAACTAGACTTGGAAGAGAGAGGAGAAGAGTGGGAAAAAGAACAAGGTAAGGAGCTTAACCAGGAATGAAAAGCAAAAGCCAGAAAAATACAGGAGAAAGACAATAAGACAGGTGAGATGTGTCATGGTATAAAAGTAGGGTTACCAACTCTCCAGGATTGTCCTGGACTCTCCAGGAATTAAAGATTAATCTTGAATTAAAGATTATGTCATGTGATGAAACCTCCAGGAATACTACCAACCAAAATTGGCAACCCTATGTAAAGGAAACAGGGAGTGGGGATGACTTGCCTCAGGCACTGCTCTGCAGCAAATGTGGTAGAGGGAGACACAACAAGGCCAGGAACCACTGCTGTAAATATATGTTAATAAGATGTAAAAATGATAGTTTACAGTTATTTACCCAGAAAGTTTGGCAGCAGAATCAGAGTAATTTAGAACTGCCTGTTAATCTACAAGTCATAGAAGCTAATAAGAGTAAAAAAAAAGCCATTGTACAACTATGGGATATCACTTGGAAGAGATTCAGATTGATAGAGATGGTATTTTGCCAACCCTCTAGTGGAAAAACTAGACATCAACATACAGAGACTAAACAACCACAACACCAGAGTAAAGACCCATTCCATTCTAAAACCTACTTTGCACCCCTTCAGACTGTCCTGACAGTGTTGGACTCCTGTGTGTGGTTTGTGGGACACTGAATTTTCATGTGCTGCAATATATATACTGCTTACTGTATTTTTCACTCCATGCATCTGATGAAGTGGGTTTTAGCCCACGAAAGCTTATGTCCAAATAAATTTGTTAGTCTCTAAGGTGCCACAAGGACTCCTCGTTGTTTTTGCTGATACAGACTAATACGGCTACCACTCTGAAAACTGAATTTTCTGTAAACAGAATCAGTTCATTCTAATATACTTATTAACATTTTTGAATGACCCTCTTACAGTGATGTCTTACAATTGTATCTGGTATTATCCATGCCCTGATCCCACTCCCATCCACAACAATCACAAATCTTCATTCCTACTACAACTTTCCATCAAAACAGTCATTTCTACTCTCAGATTGCTGGTCTTTCTTTTCTCCTTCCCCTATCTCTCAAGATCCATGGCAGTCCAGCAGGTGTGGCAATCTGTGTGCTGTGCCCTAAGCTGAGGATGGTTACTTCAAATTCCTAAGAATTTGGACTTTCCCTCACTTGTGGTCTACAATGGATGGTGCAGCTAGATAGCCCCCAAATTTGTAAGATTGCAATTTGTTCATCTCACACCTTGTGTGGCTTCAGAGCTTGCCAGTCTTGGTAAACCCAGCAGATCTCAAAAGGCAGGTGGTTGAGAAGATAACCAGAAATGAGAGGGACTATAGGGAAGGGTGTGACTGCAAGGAAGGGAGAAGGCTTAGGATACTTTGGATAGTTTCAAGGAACAAGCCATGGCCTCCTGGAGTGGGCAGAAGAAGATTGGTTATACAAAAGTCTTTGTGGAATTGACTCAAAAGGTTCAGTGTTTTTGAACATCCTGCCACAGCAGTTAAGATTGACTGAGATGCTCTTGCTGTCACGTCCTTGGTTTGAATTCTGCAGGACTGCTGCAGAGCCTTCTCCAGTTGAGAATCACTGGCTTTGTCATTTTCTAGTCTTGGTGGTTTGCCTGAGCTTGGGTTTGGTGATCTTCAGGGTACGATGTATTTTTTATGTGATGTGGCATGTAGCTGATTTAGTTTAGTCTTGTTTTTTTGTTTAGTTGGTGGTGGCAACAGTGCTTATGGATAGCTTTGTCACCTATGGAGCTAAATTCTATATGGTGTAAATAACAACAGAATTTGGCTCTATCTGGTTTTAGTTTTTGTATCTAAGTGCTTAGAGACTACAGTTTAAAAGTGTTTTAAAAATTCACTATAGGACAAATCTTGAGATATTTAGCTCTTACTTTGTCCTCCTCGAGGAAAACTCCCGTTGACGTAAGAAGAACTTCACTTGGATAAAACTTGAGTTAAGATCTCAGGATCTGCTCCCTTACCTTTTCAGGGTACTGAACCGCTAGTACTTTTGTGGTAGGCCCATTTTTAGTTATAAGGAACTCAACTGCAAGACCTTCTCCAAAAAGGAGGAATTATTTTATAAAGAGAATGAACATTTTAAGGACTTTTTTTTGTTTTCTAAGGCACAAGGGAGACATGTAAAGATCTGTTAAGATGCTAATACTATGCAGCTAGGTATTAACTGACAGCATTGTCCATGCTGTACCTTTTACATCTTTCTTACCTTTCTTCCATCAGATTCCTTTTCAATTACCAGGCTGCTGTCTTCCCCACTCTTTTGTTCCTCTTCTTTTTCTTCTTTCATATCATAAAGCACAGTTAATTCTGGTTTGCTTTCTGGGGCTTGCACCTTTAAATGCAGTTTGGGAATGAGTTGTAGTGGGGAAATATGATCATAATGAGTGTGCAAGATGCGGACAGCAACATCACTTGTGGCCACTGTCTTTGGAAGATCAAATCCATTTTCTGCATCACAAAACATATGATTTTTAAATCTGTAAACAGAGAATTAAAGCAAAAGAATGCTCTAGTAAAGTCAGTATAATTATTTGTACATCACACTTCAATATTCCAGTACATTTATCACAGTAATACAGGAACCTATGTTGCCTTTTACCATATGTCACAGTTTGGGGAACAAAACTGGAAAAATAGGTTAGATGGTCATCACATGCTCACCCAGGACCGAGAGCTGCCACCAGCCCCTCCAAGATAGCTAAAACAGAATTAAAAGAATTAAACTCTGCATGCAGTTAAGGATCATGGCCAGGCAGAGAAGGGGAGGAGTCAGCTGTTCTATATAGCATCCTCATAGGTAAATTGGACTCATTTATTAGGCACATTTCTGCATAGGTTAATGCAGCTGCTGTCTGTATTAAGTCCCTCTCCACAGTTTTCACAAACAAGCTGAGGAGGCACTTAAGGTAAAGAGAGTCAAGCTAGGAGAACAAGCACATCACCTGCCTCTGTGCCACTGTAGGAAATGGGCTAGAAGGCATACAGAAGGAGATCAATTCTGTGTCAAATCAGATACCCAAGAACTTGGGCCTTTTTCCCCCATGGATCTTTGGCCTGCCATAGTCTGACTGGAGGTCCCATTTCTGACCAAGCAGACAGAGACCTGTTCAAATGAGAACTCTCCTTCTGCCCATTTTAATACAAGAAGATATTGGCTAGAATTATAAAATCTTCCACACATAAACCTCCATGTTTTGCTTAGGAACATTGGGTGAGATTCTGTGCTGTGCTTTAAAAGGTGCAGCATATTCTGTGCCCAATCGAAGGATGCTAACGTAACACTTTTACACTCTCCTGATTCAAGGCTCCTTTGCCGCACATAGAATAATTTAAACAGTTCTGTGGGGCACAAGTTACAGAAGCCTCCCTAGGCTGCCCTATAGGCTGCAGTGCTGTCCTAACACTCCAGAGTGCTGTAGCCCTGCCCCAACATAACCATCCTACCCTGAGCAGACCCCCTACACTAGGGCTTGCGAGGGAGTCCTCAGCAGGCAGTCTTACAGCTGTCTTCCACAATTCCAGTGTTTGGCACACTCCCCCCTCCCTCCAGGCAGATGAGGGCCACTTGTGAAGTAAAGTGCTACTCAACATGAATAAGGGTTGTCAGAAACTGGCCCTGAGTCTTTATTACATAGAGATGTACAAAGATAGAGCTAATTTGAAATAAGTTCACTTTTGTACTGTACCTTGGATTCTTCTTGAGGTTTCCCCAAATACAGAAAGTGATATTTTTATCTTTTATGACCACATCCATATTTCCACTGTCAGAATCTGCGAAAGTACTAGCCTTCTGCAAAAAACAAATCAGCATATTAATCTAAATTAAACTAGGAGGAGTTGATGTACTTGACACTGATGAAAGAACTGCTATTGTCTTTGCACTAAGAACGATTAAAAAACTGAGCAAATCATAAATTCTTAGGATAACATCTGACTTAAGTAAAATCTACATGTGATAATTTGTAACGGCCTATATGAGATTTAAAACTTTCTTCACTGTGATCACTAGCTAAAATGTTAAAAACAGTCATTGATTACTGTATAATTTAATTCAGTGAATTAACTGATCACATTTATGACATATTTCTTATCTGCCCTAGAAAGACAGAGTCTTCCCCTTGTTCTCTCTAAGTGGGGACTTACCCCTATAATGGTCAGTCCTTGCCCTTCTGTACAAAGGCCCAGAAAACCCACTTGTTCAGTGATACACTCTAGTTACAATGGCCACACATTATCCTTTGTTTAGGTGCATAGCATTGTATTACAGCCACTCAATGCCTTTAGTCTGTAAATCCAGTAAGTCAGGGATTCTCTCTTTTATCTGGTACACTTGAGCTGTGATAAAGTCTTGTGCACAACTACCAGAATTACATAAATCAAATAATAGTAATCCAGTATCTATAAGGCACCCATTATTGTGGTATCTGGCTGCACTTCATATGAGTACCAATAACAACTTCTCAAAATTGGGGAGCGTATATTTTGATGCCAATTTGTCCTCCTTTTTGGCAGCTTCTCGCATAGATATCGTCACATATTTTTCTATGCTGCTGCTTTTGCATAAAACACCCTACGTGTAATGATCCCCTTCCTTCAAATCTATTTTAGTAACCTTAGAGCTAACATTTTATATTTATTGAAGATTCTCCAAAATTATAAAATGTAAAGGGACCCTGGGACAAACTGGTAAGCGATAGGTTAATTTGACTTCAGCTGTGTTAGCTTACAAATCTGCTTTCTCCACCAAGGACAAGAGCTGGGAGTAAGGCAGTTGTACACTCAGGAATGTCAAAGGCAGCTATTATTTTTTAAAACCCCATAAAGTTATCTCAGAGCAAGGCAAAATTCTATTACACCCTGACAATCAGTAACAGGATAACAAGGCTGTTTGTTGAAGAGCCATTGTCCATTCTGTCTCCCACAGAAACAAACACATAATAAACTACAATTTTTAAAGATACAGTTCATCACAGAATATACAAATAAGGTATTAACATTAAAATATCAGCGAGAAACAGAAGGAAGCAGCACATTTTGATATGTATATTCAGACCGTGCAAGGAGAAGGTAAAAGCTGAGCTGTGGCCATCAAGATTGTAAACTGAAGATCAAAGGAAGAGCTAACTGTAACCTGAAAGGTTTCAGAGTGGTAGCCATGTTAGTCTGTATCAGCAAAAAAGAACGAGGAGTACTTGTGGCACCTTAGAGACTAACAAATTTATTTGGGCATAAGCTTTTGTGGGCTAAAACCCCCTTCATCAGATGCATGCAGTAGGAAGATATATATCAGATATACAGAGAACATGAAAAAATGGGGGTCGGAGAACACTTGAACCTCCCTGGACACGCAATTACAGACCTAAACATCACAATTCTTCAACAAAAAAACTTCAAAAACAGACTCCAACAAGAAACTGCAGAACTGGAATTAATTTACAAACTGGACACCGTTAAATTAGGCTCGAATAAAGACTGGGAGTGGATGGGTCATTACACAAACTAAAAACTATTTCCGCATGCTAATTTTTCCCCTACTGTTACTCACACCTTCTTGTCAACTGTTTGAAATGGGCCATCCTGATTATCACTACAAAAGTTTTTTTTTCTCCTGCTGATAATATCCCACCTTAATTGATTAGTCTCCTTAGAGTTGGTATGGCAACCCCCATTTTTTCTCTGTATATATACATCTTCCTACTGTATTTCCACTGCATGCATCTGATGAGGTGAGTTTTAGCCTACGAAAGCTTATGCCCAAATAAATTTGTTAGTCTCTAAGGTGCCACAAGTACTTTTCGTTCTTGTAACCTGAAAGATGACCACTATACTATCAAAGAAGTGTTCTGTCTTTAGACATTCTGTGTTCAGATACAAAAGGAGCAACATCTAGAGAGAAAGTAACATGAGGGATGCCAAGATGGGAAACTGAGAAGTTCTTTCATAAGAGCAACTCACATAAGGCTGGGAATTGCTAGTTCAGCAGTCCAGTGTCTGTCTGGACACCCTACTACAGTGTTAGAGAAAGCCATATCTGAATGTAGAGAAGATTATACAAACAGTTTTGGAAGTTCATTTATTCCTGTTGGTACCATTGGACCAAATGGCAGCAGGAACCAGACCCTGGCAGAGAACCAAACTGAGGTTCAAAGGAGAAAACAAGTTGACAGCTCCCTGTATATACACAAATCATCTACATCTCTCACCACTGAATCCTGCCAACCAACATCCATCAAATGCTGAATCTTAAGACAGACTAAGTATTTGCATCCTCACACTCATTTTAAATAGTATACTTACCTGTATTAAAATACATAGCTTCCACATCTAATCTCCAAATGAGAAACTTAGACAACTTCTGAACACAGTCACTGGTGATGAAACCTGACACTACACCCTCTGTTGTTCTTATTGCAAAATACTGACATTCATTAAATTTCATATAATAGCTATAAAGATGACACTGGTTAACAAATTTGATTCATTTTAAGTATTTTTTTTTTTACCATTTAAGTTTTTTTTAGTTAACAGAAACTTTTAACTTTTAAGTCTGTTAACTTCAAATTATTAAACCAAATTACTACTAGTCACAACTGACTTTTTAATTGAATGCACAGTGTGACAATTCCAGTAAATGATATCTGGTTGATTTTCTCAGTGTTTTTATGCACTAAATTGTATTTTACGTTTGCTCCTCTGATTTCTTGCTGTTTCACTTGCAGTAATAATGTCCAGAATCTAGTTTACCATATGCAGTGCTCTTACTCCTTGGCCTTGAATTATTTTGGCTAAACAATACTAATTAATGGGGGGGTTACTGAAGGAGAATCAGCCTTCTGATATGTTACTAAAAGTTTAAGACTTTGCATAGCTCAACTTTCAAGTAACCCCTAGCTCCTACAAGATTCTGTGTATCTCATTGTGGCATAGTATAAAGTGGTGACCTTTTAGAATTCAAGTTAAGCTACAAGATTCTATACACCAGTAAATCTAGGTGTGACTTACTGTTAGCCCCAAATGTGCCTGTTTGTATGAACAGCTTGTTCATTTGTAGGAAGACTGTGACAAGGATGTAATACTTGTAGTATTACTTGGTTAATAGTAGTACTTGGTTAAATGTAGTAATACTTGGTTAAGTTTGGGGAGTGTTTTCTGAAACTAGATCATCCGTATTTAGAAGTTCCCTGCGTGTGTCCAGGAAGAAAGAGCAGTGAGAGGAATTAGTAGGGTATGAAAGAACAGAATTTCCAGAGATAAGGACAAGCATTATAGCCAGTTCAAAGTAAACAAATACTCAAAGTCAAGTAGGAAAATCAGGTATTAAAATGGCAGAAGTAAATTACTGACTGAAATAAGCAAACAGAAACTGTAGAAAGTTAAGTCAAGCAGCTAAGGTGTTGCAGATTAAGAATACATAGCTCATTACATAGACAGACATGGCCAATGAGCAAATAAGACCACTACAGATGCTCAGAACCACTGTGAAAGGAAACCAAGCTCAAAATATACATAATGTTGTCGTGCAAAAATTCATATCTTCCCTTGTTGTTTGCAGTGTTGTTGTAGCTGTGTTGGTCCCAGGATAGTAGAGAGACAAAGACCAACTTCTGTTGACAACAGAGACAAGCTTTCGAGCTTACACAGAGCTCTTCTTCAGGTTATTAATTAATATCAGTTCAAAAACAGCTTCATCTTCAGTTAACCATTAGCAAAATATATAAGTGAAAGGTAATAGAGCTGGAAGAGGAGCTTAACAGGGCAACAAATATTATAGAAAGCAACAGAGGGTCCTGTGGCACCTTTAAGACTAACACCTTTAAGACTAACACATGCGTCTGACGAAGTGGGCATTCACCCACGAAAGCTTATGCTCCAATACTTCTGTTAATTTTAAAGGTGCCACAGGACCCTCTGTTGCTTTTTACAGATCCAGACTAACACGGCTACCCCTCTGATACTAAATATTATAGAGAAAAAAATGAGATCGTGTCAGAAGCAAAACCTTCTATGAGCAGCTGAAACAAATGCATCTTGCTCAGAACAGACATAATCCTGATGATGAAAGATTTTAAGAGGAGCTTTTTGAGTTTACTTGACAACTTAAGGGACGATATTAAGTATTATTTGTTTATCGCGATACCATGCTTTTGGCTAACACACATAGCGAATGGATTCTGGTCTACTAAGCCATACTCAAAAAGTAACGAAGACCGGGCAGTTGCATACTATACTTCTGCTGCAGAGACCATTGATGCACTTGTCAAACTGAAAATGAAGTGGGGAGAACAGCCACAGTCTTCACCCTTATTCCAGTGCAATGGACAGGGACAGGAATTAAAGCAGAAAAATAGCTATGAGAATATATTTTTCCCCCTGACATCATTAAAGGAACTACCAGAGAGGCTATAAAGATGAGTCCCAGAGAGTTTGTGGGAACTGAAGACCATGAATTCAACATTGGGTTTCATGCCTACTTATTAATGTAATGAATAATTATTAATATTAGCCTCATACGTATTTGACAGATTTTAATGTGTTTAATTGATTTTGGAGAATTGTGGTGAGAGATCAAATGATAGCTGAATGTGGAAAATAGTTTGGCATACGTGTTAAGCAAACTTAAAAAGGCAAGGCTTAATGTAACTTCAACTGTGTTCACTAAAAATTCCTTTCCCAATAGTTCAGTGTGAGACAGAAATACCCTGCAGCATCAGAAAAAGGTATTTGAACTAGAGAATCCAGACACCTTTGGCTGATGCCTACCAATCCCTGCCAGTACAAGTGACCAGACCAGAGGGGAAGCTGAACTGGACCTTGATGATACCAAGTAACAAAATCTTGAAAGCGAAATCTTTTTCTCAGATGAGTAGTCACATTGAAGTCAATGGAACTACTTAGATCAGTAAAGCAAACAGCAGTTTATTTTGTTGGAGGTGTGTGCACGCCACATGCACAGTCATCAGAAAGTTTTTCCCCTAGCAGCAAGCGTCGGGTCGGCTGTGGAGCCCCCTGGAGTGGTGCCTTCATGGCACTCAATACATGACCCTGTCAACCCGGCGTCTCCTCAGTTCCTTCTTGCCGGTTACTCCGAAAGAGGGGAAGGTGGGAGGGTTTGGAATGGATATGAGCAACATAACTCAAAGAACAACAGTTACAAGAAGGGGAGTAACCATTTTTTCTTCTTTGAGTGCTTGCTCATATTGATTCCAATTAGGTGACTCCCAAGCCTTAACTAGGCAGTGGGGTCGAAGTTATGGAATTGCTAATTGGAGCACTGTTCTGCCGAAAGCCGCATCATCTCTGGAATGCTAGATGATGGCGTAATGAGAGGTGAACGTGTGCACCAAGGACCAAGTTGCTGCCCTGCAGATTTCTTGTATTGGGACTTGGGCTAGGAATGCCGTTGATTTGGCCTGAGCCCTTGTGGAGTGTGCTGTAAGAGCCGGGGCTGGTATTTTGGCCAGCTCATAGCACGTGCGGATGCATGACGTGATCCAGGAAGATATCTTTTGAGATGAGATCGGGAGCCCTTTTATCCAGTCTGTCACCACTATGAACAACTGGTTTGACTTCCTGCACTCGATGTAGAAGGCTAGTGCTCGCCGAACATCCAGGGAGTGCAGTCTCTGCTCACGGCAACTGGCATGAGGCTTAGGATAAAAAACTGGCAGGAAAATGTCTTGACTACTGTGGAAGTGTGACACAACTTTAGGAAGAAAGGCCGGGTGGGGCCGGAGTTGCACCTTATATCCCTGTGAAAAAACATATAGGGTGGGTCAGGGGTAAGGGCCATTAACTCAGAAACCCTCCTTGCTGATGTAATGGTGACCAGAAAGGCTACCTTCCATGACAGTGTCAAAGTTAGACTCAGGACTCATAGTTTGTCAGACCACTCTGTTTTATTAGCACAGCGCTCTGCTAATACATTCAGATAATGTGAGCCTCCATGCAAGATTCGAACAGTCTTATTTATACAGATAAAAGGGTGCGAACTAAACAAAGGGACAGAGAGAGCAAAATTGTAAAATATGCATGGAGCATAATATGCATATCCTGCTTCCTTGTTAACTCTTATCGATCTAAGACTAATGCTTCACCAATTGCCCTTAAGTGGCAAGTTAAGCAGTTAATGTCTGCTTTCCTGCCCCCCCTGGCTTGCAGCATTTCTCATTTCTACTTAAAGGTACATACAGCATTCTTTAATTCATTCTATTTCTTTAATATAATTCATTTCACTTTCACAACAGATAGAGAAGAGAGCAAGTTGCCAGTGGTTCAAATGGGAGCCCTCATTAGCCTGGAAAGAACTAGGTTAAGGTCCCATGAGGGAACAGGCTGTCTAATCTGGGGACGAAGCCATTCCAGACCCTTGAGGAACCAGCCAACCATGTCTTTGTCTATGGCAAAGACATAGTGTCCAGACACTCCTGGGTGGAAAGCCGAGATAGTAGTGAGATGTACCTTTATGGATGACGCTACCAGGCCTTACTGTTTCAGGTGCAGAAGGTACTCTAAGATGAGAGGTACAGGTGCTGGAAGAGGGAGTGTATGATGCTGGTCACACCAACAAGTAAACCTTTTCCACTTTGCCAGATACATGGCTCTAGTGGAGGGCTTCCTGCTGCCGAGTAGGACCTCCCTTACCTGTTCCTAGCACAGAAGCTCCATGGGGTTTAGCCATGAAGATTCCAGGCTATGAGGTGGAGGAAGTACAGGTCAGGATGATGAAGATGACTGTGGTCCTGAGTGATTGGGGCGTCAACATGATCGGGGAGGAGAGGCAACGTGATCGGGGCGTCCACCGATAGTTCCAGTACTGTGGTGTACCAGTGTTGTTGAGGCCACGCTGGTGCCACCAGAATTATCTCTGTCCCGTCCCTGCAGACCTTGAGGGACGAAGCATCGCCGGTTTGCCTCGAGACTGTGCCACATGTTGTGGCACCGGAGGCGTGGTGCGAAGGACCGGGGACCACGGCGCCATCATGGCGATGAGGTCCCTCGCGGCCTCAAAGGTGTCTGGGGTGGATGGTAGTTCCACATCCTCAATGACCTGGCTCAGGGAGTCCAATGGCATCTGATTCGATGGTTGAAATCAACGGTGCCAGCTGAAATCAACGGTGGCTGAAATCAACGGTGCCAGCTCCAAAGTTTTTGGAACTGGGTGCTCCTCCCTGGGACATGCCCCATTGGCCGGCTCCGAAGGGGTGGGTCTCAGAGTCGGAGATCCACTCCTCCCCTGCTTCCAGTGACACTTCTGCACCGGGGAATGGGACCGGTGCTGGGTCGATCTCACTGGTTTCAGTGCCAGGGAGCGGTGGTGTCACAAGTTTCTTCCAGAGTCCTTCCGCGATGCCGCTTCTACCACTGCTACTGGGGCACTGTGCACCGATAAGCTCAGTGCCGCGTCTTGCCGCACCAATGTGGCTTGCGGTCTAAGTGCCACCTCCATAAGGAGCTGCTTGAGGCGAAAGTCCTGCTCCTTTTTTGTTCTGTGGCGAAACCCTTTACAAATCCTGCACTTGTCTGCTTGGTGTGCTTCCCCCACACACTTTAAGCAAGTGTCGTGGGGGTCGCCCGTTGGCATGGGCTTGTTGCAGGACTTGAAGAGTTTGAACCCTTGGGACTTAGGCATACCTCAAGTCCGCAAGGGGGGACGCAGTCAGGGTGGATGGGAAACCCTCCACTCCCAACAGCTATCTGCTGTAACAACAGAAAACCACTTAAACTAAACTTAACTAGACTAGGAATAACTCTAAACTAAACTAAACTGAAAGGCTAGAGAAAACGAGGAGAGCTTGCTAAGCAAGTTACCGCAGTTCCAACGACTGTCACTGGCGATAAGAAGGAACTGAAGAGGTGCTGGGTCGGCAGGGCCATATATAGAGCGTCATGGAGGTGCCAATCCACAGCTCCACAGCAGACCCAAGGGGTGCTGCTAGGGAAAAACTTTCCGACGACTGTGCATGCGGCGCGCACACATCTAATTGTAATTAATCTGAGCAATCACTCAAAGAAGAACCTAGGTTCCATAGCTGAGCTTGAGCTGCTGAACCCTGACACTGAAACTAATAGCTGACTCTAAACAATCTGCAGTTCCTATACCAGATTGGTTGAGGTTTCATATTTAATGTAAAACTAACTACTATGAATAAGCGATTGCTTATCATTAATCTAATTTGTTAGCAGAGCTGAGCAATAATGGAAAAAAATATTTCTTTGAATCTGAAAGTGAATTTTGATTTGAGCAAGTCTGCAACATTTTTGTGGTCTCTTTCCTGAAGCATTTCAGTGCTGAAATGAATGTTACTAGTGACGATACCATTGAAAACGAAATTTTAGATTGAATACTTCATATTGACCAAAAGGGAATTTCTAATTGCATAGCTGATTATAAAAATTACAGTTCACCCTGTGTTGATTAGTTACATAAATCAAGTGATTTTTTTTCTGCTCCCTAACTGGCTGACTTCTGTAATTAATCACGGTCCCAATCATACAATCAGATATGCACAGGCAGACCCACATGACTATAAAGCATCACATTAGAGTCAACGGATGTCTGCACAGGTGCAAGAGACCACATGTGTGGACCTTAGCTCAGCATTGGGGTGCAAAACACCATTTATTGTGAACTGCAAATATTACCGTTGAAGATACAATGAGAAGTCTGCTCTGTATCTGTTAGATATGTTCTTTATAGTGCACAGTATATATTTGATTCTAGTACTCACCACTCAAACAATCTGCAGGCCACAAACTATTTGCTAAAATAATTAATGAATAATATTGAACGATGAATAAATTAGAGAATTTCAAGATGTTTGTGGACAATGCACAAAACAAAAAAATAAAAAAGGCAAAATTAGTCAAATAAAATGAATTATTCCCTCATTCTAATAGTCAGTAATTTTAAGTAGTGTTTTCTCCTTGCTCAAAATAAAACCTTTACTAGGATAAATCTGTTTATTTCAGTATTTGAATAGTTAAACCAGACAATCACGGAGTCACAGCTAACTTGTTAATGTTGCTTCGTGAATGTAATGCACGATGCCCCCAGTAAATGTAGTCGGGTTGATTTTCTCCAATGCAATGTATTAATTTGGATTTTACATACTGTGCTGAATTACTGATTTACTCATTTGATTTCTTGCTATCTGATTGAAAGTAATAAAAGTAGAATCTAGTTTGCCATATAACAGAGTCCAAAGTCCTGTGTCTTAAATTATTTGCACAAATGATTAATTAATGGCATCTTTACTTCAGGAGAATTGGCCTTCTGAAAAATCTTTCAAAAGTTTAATAAAAACTTTCATGTTACTTTTAACTCCATAAAATTTAATAAAGCAAAAAACACATAACAGGAAAAAGACTACACTACAGCAATTACAGCTGGGTCACATTGCACTTATTTGTTAAGACATAAAAGTTAACATCATAGATTCAAAAACACAAAATATTGTATATTTGCAAAAGGGCCAATGTAGCTTTGCATTTTGTACTCTTGTAAGTTTTCAATTTTAACTAAGTTCCCACATCAGCATAAATTCAGCCAATGAGTTACTACCAAATGGAGGGCCCGACAGTCCCACCCTTACTTAAGCAGAATAGCCCCTTACTCGGTGACCTCCACAGAACTACTCATGAAGTAAAACACTATTCAACGTGAGCAGAATGAGGATATTGTTGGATAATATGTGCCCATTTCACAGTCCTGGACACATTTTATCAATATACAATATTAAAAAGAATACAAAGCTTGTTGACATTGTCTACCTGAAGGGCCAAAAAGATTTACATTTACTTACTTTACATAGGGCTTTGGATCAGGTTGCATATGTCTAAGGCTGGGTCTACACTACCCGCCTGAATCGGCGGGTAGAAATCGACCTCCCGGGGATCGATTTATCGCGTCCCGTTGGGACGCGACAATCAATCCCCGAATCGATGCTCTTACTCCACCAGCGGAGGTGGGAGTAAGTGCCGTCGACGGGAAGCCGCAGAGGTCGATTTTGCCGCCGTCCTCACAGCGGGGTAAGTCGGCTGCGATACGTCGAATTCAGCTACGCTATTCACGTAGCTGAATTTGCGTATCTTAAATCGACTCCCCCCTGTAGTGTAGATGTAGCCTAAGTTACTCAGAATGGTTAAAAGAACTTCGAGTCACAGCCAGAGAAAGAGAATTACATAAACTGGTTCAATATCAACACATTTGATATCTAAGACTGAACTCATGAGGCTTGATTCCAGATCACAGCCTATTAAATAGTCATAATTTCATATTTACTTAACAATTTCTTACAAACATACAACCACTTCCTTCCACTTTTTCTTATTTCTTCTCCTCTCTACATTTATTTTCCTACCACCATCCTCTTGCTAAACATACATAATCCACTATAGAATCAACTGTTTAAATTAGCAGGCAAAGTATAATAATATATACAGTGTTTTTCCTATATGTATATTAATTATCTTGTTATATATATTCTTCAATTCAGATAAAATCTCAATTAAAAAAGTCTGTCATATAAACTTGTTTAAAAGTTTATCTGTCAAAGATTCTTTTAACAACTTAATATTTTGCATTTAGTCACTAAATTTTTGTGTAATCAATGGTTACTGCTAATTTAAATCATGGTGACAGTTAAGGCCAGGATTTTCAAAGATCTCTTAATTCCCTTAGTGTCAAATCACACTGAAATACCCAGTTCCCACTGAATTGAACTTCCTTAGGTTAATTTAAAAATTCTAACTTCAGACACTGTGAAGGAGAGGTCCTCAGAAACATCAATCCAGTACATGATTATGTTTGAGGTGGGGAAGTTTATACAATAGTCTGTATCACAGTGTAAAAAAAGTCACTTTTGCAAATTAACCTAATGTACAAAACTGTTACTTTCCTATTGCCCTTGATATTTCATGAATAACATTTGAAGACTAACAACTAAAATACAAAGTTTGCTTACTTTAAGTAGGTGCTCTGTTGCTTCGTTGTATTTCTGATGAAGAAGACTCTGCAATTCCAGAATTGACTCCTGGTACTGAATGATGACCTTTTCTATTAGCTCATTTGGCGGTGTGTCCAATAACAGAAAATTCAACTTCTCGATTAACTAAAATACATTAAACTTTCCAAATTAGTTTTACAATCAAATCATAGCAGTTTAATTTCCTTTTTTCGGGGAGTAGGGTAGGAGAATGATTTCTGTTCTTTTGATTTCAGATATCATATATAAGGTATCCTGTGCTCTGTTAAAATATGAGCTGAACTTGCTTCTTTTGCATATACACAAATACTGGTTACAGGAATTCTCTCTCTATTATACATCTAAAAAGGACATTATTAAGGTTTCAAAATTAGGAAATGCCAGAATTAAGGCATTTGCTTGTGCAACCTTAATTTTGCCCGTTTATACATACATATTATGATACAGTCTTTAATTATGTCATCACATACTAGTATTTTCACAGGATCCCTCCCACATTCAGTGCAGGACTGACTTATTGAGCAAGAAAAATTGCAGGGCACAGAAACTCTGCTTGAGACAGAGTTATATTTCTGTTTCTTTGACCTGTTTGTTCCAGATTTTTGTAAAAAAATATTTATTATTTCCTAAACTCATCACAGCTATGACAGGGACAACCAGTAGGATCTGAAACAAGTGCTACACAGCTAATAAGAGATTTCCTGTTGGCTCATAACGTAGTGCTGTCTACAGACAACAAAGTTCCTGACCTGAGTCTCAGCAATTCCAGACATCATTTTATATGTGTGGATGCTGGCAGGACAACTCCACTAACTGATTAAGTCTACTGGAGTGACTAGTCATGAATATAAGCAATATCTTTCTCTAGAAGTTCTATAATTCTATTTTGGAGATCTATGTTTTGAACCCGAACCAAGACTCTTACATCTCAGATCAGAGGAGATTCAAAGTAAAATGTATTTGCTTAGTTACCTGGAAATAGAATACTGGGATATACTCCTTCCCTGTTTTCACATCAGAGGTCCCATCATAACAAAAACAGATTTTTATATTGGTGATGTCAGTGCTGATTTTGTAAATTATGCTATTTTTGTAATTGAAAATTTTGAATTTGTGTGAGTATGATGCCATGCAACTCCAGCCATCAGAAGAACATTGACAGTTATAAGGCTTCTTCACATGAATTTTCCTTATTCTTGTAGACTGAATGTGCTTTATTTATTGCCATTTGCTTATAATCAAATCTATTTTGTCACCTGGACTATAATGCGCACCTACAGATGTCCATTATAATCTGAATTCTCCCCTAATTTAAACTGTCATATCTCAAGAATGATTTATCCATTTCACCTCTAGACTATTCAAAAGAAAATTCTCCTCTCACAGAAGAACACACATGAGAAATTTCAAGCATACCGTGTTTTGACAAAGTCTGTGGGTGGGGAGGGGGTTGGTCAAAATCAGGATTTTAATGGAAAGCTATGCTTATAGCCTAAATTCTGGAGAAAGTTCTCTTCCGCTAATAATAATCTCAAATTTGAATTTCAAAAGTGTAATAGGAACAAATATGTCAACAAAATTTTAATCTACAGGATAAACCAAAATTGGAGGTTTGGATAAATGCTCCAATGACACAGTTGCTTGCAATAAGATGATGATATTTAGCACATCTAACAAACTAACACTAATCCATCCTGATGTCTACAATGCTTGCCTGAGATTAAATGTCAAATGTTTATTAGATATTGTCGTATTAGCAAAGTCATCCATTAACATTGTATTTGTTAGTGTGATGTTTACTGTAGACTAATTTCAATCTATTTGATATGATATTTCATATTCTTCTCTCCTTCTCTGTAAATTACACTCATTAGTGTCAACAGAAATTACATGCACACAGGGAGAGAAACATTTAGATCCCTTTGTTTGTACTATTATGATCATCTGCATCAATCAGTTATTCATTCATTCAACAGAAATCTAATTAACGCATAACCACAGTAATTTAAGATTACCAGAAGATGTCATTAACTGCAGTAGAGGCAACAGACCACACTTACTATTGCTGTATATTCAAACTTCTAGTATCAGTGCCTCAGAAAGCAATCCTGAAATGCAACAGGCTACCTAAAAGATGCATTGCTGAAGGAAGTTGGAGGCCAGGAATCAAAATAGAAGTAAAAAAGTGATGAGCTCAAATCCACCCATTTCAAACTACATTCATAATGCCAAAGTAGCTGAATGATCCTGCTAAAATGATCAGCAGTAAATGGTGAAATGTTAGCATTCAGAGTACCACCATGTCTTCAGTGTGAACTGGTCATTGATATAAATACAGAAGTTCTTGCTTCTTTTAGAACAATCGTTTCAGGAAGTCTATCTGTATATGCAGTATGATAACACCATATTGGCTCCACTTTCTGGAAGGTTTTCTTTGCTACCACAGGGCTAGAAAATTTGTAATTTTTTAAATGAAAGCTTAAACTCTCTAGAAAATGAAGGCCATTGTAGAACTTTTGGTATGACATATAGTCCTATACCAGCTCATTGTCTGGCTATACCAAAAGAATGACAGGAGACATTAGATATGGATTTAATCAGGCCGCAACTTTATTATTAGATAGATGTCTAGGACTAACTCAGTGGATAAAATGTGAAGCGCAGGTGAAAAATGTATGTCCCTCCAGCAGATCCACAGCCGGGCTCCTCCAATTCCAGCCAATTTTTTTTTTTTTTTTGCTGGGGGGGGCTTCCACCAGCTCCCCCGCTGTTCATCCAGGTCCCTCCAGCAATTCCCTTGCCGGACCTTACCAATTCCAGCCAATTCCAGAGTGAATGAGGGGAGGGGCCAGGCCCAGGCTGACCTTTTTAAACCCCTCATTCCTAGGTGGTGAGTCATCCCACCACGCTAACTGCTCTTCCAGCAGTTTTACGTCTCCCGTCCTCCCCCAAGCCAGAAAGCATTGCCCTCTTCTCATGGCCAGCCAGACAAACCTGCCCCCCCTTGCTTAAAGTGCAGGGCGGTGAATCTGACCACACTACAAGTCAAATACTGTGAGTGGATATAATGAAGGTCTAGATCAGGGATGGGCAAACTTTTTGGCCCGAGGGCCACATCTGGGTGGGGAAATTGCATGCAGGGCCATGAATGTAGGGTTCGGGCAGGGGGTTGGGGTGCGGGATGGAGTGTGGGGTGTGGGAGAGGGTGTGGTGTGCAGGAAGAGGCTCAGGGCAAGGGGTTGGGGCGGAGGAGGTGTGCGGAGTGCATGAGGGGGCTCGGGGCATGGGTTGGGGTGCAGGAGGGGGTGCGGGAAGGGGCTCAGGGCAGTGGTGCAGGCAGGGGTGCAGAGTGTGGGAGGGGGCTCAGGGCAAGGGGTTGGGGTGCAGGAGGGGGTGCGGAGTACGGCAGAGGGCTCAGGGCAGGGGGTTGGGGTGCAGGAGGGGGTACGGAGCCATGGGGGTGCCAATCCCGTGGGCCAGATCCAAAGCCCTGACAGGCCGGATCCAGCCCGTGGGCTGTAGTTTGCCCATACTTGATCTAGATGATCACATGCTTCTGAGTATAAGCAGTTTGTTCCAAAGGTTAAGAAGGAATTTGAATTGCTCATACCATGTAAAACAATGCTAGATTGACTAGATGAATGGTAGGAATGGAGGCTCCTTTACATTGAAGCTTCTACAGATGGCATGAGCATGAGCAGCAATGTTCAGATCTGGAGCTTTTCGTCAATTTGGGAGGGTGTTTGGATCCAGAATTTTGATTGGATCCATCTCTACAAGCATTATATATATGAACTCCTGAAAGGCAGGATGCTAGAGTTTTTGGACCAATGGTCTTATGTTCCTTGTTTCCTAATAAAAAAATTATAATGAAGAAAAGTAAAGACAGCATATCAGAGGAAGACCAACACACAAAAATTGCTGATGATTCAGGTGATGACCAATTATAGGCAAACAACCAAACAAAGGAGCATACAGGACCATTTTGAGATTTGTAAGCTACTAGTAACCAAGAACCGTAAAAATATAATTTTAACACTTACATTTAGCACTTGGTTTCCTTTCTTGATCACAAACTCAATATCCTCATTTTTATTTTCTTGCCACAAGCTCATGAAAGTGTTAATTTCTTGGGGCACAGCTGGGTCAGGACTCCCATCACATTGCATGTAATGCTCCCACTAAAGAGATTTTTTTTAAAGAAAAGTAAATCCAAAAGTTTTAGGTACAAACACCTAAAAACTTCATCATTACAATACAAGAGTAGGAGGGTTTTGAGAGAGACGTGTGTGCGGTCTAGTGATAAACACACAACTAAGGATATGTCTACACTTGTAGCTGAAAGAGGGAGACTTGTGCTCGTTCTCATAGAGCTAGTGCACAAAAGTTGTAGCATATCTGCAGTAGCAGCAAGAAAAGCTAGTCACCCTGAATACAAACCCATCCTGACCACATGGTTACACACGTGGGCAGCTAGCCCAATATTCTGGACATGCTACTGCAGCTACACTACTATTTTCAGCACACTACCTCAACAACAGCTAGTGCAAGGCTGTCTCCTTGAGCTGGAAATGACACCCCCAATCCCAAGTGTAGACAGAGCCTGAGTCCTAAACCCGGTTTCATCCATCACTCACTGTGTGACTTTCAGTCTTGGTTCACTCTGTGACCTCAACATCTCTATCTCAGTTTCCCCATCTGTAAAATAAGGATCATAATAAAACCTGTCTCATTATCTAATTAACCCTCACAACACACAGTATTTGTTAAGTACCTTAAAGACTTATAATGGAGTTTTTAAAAGCACTAAGCATGGCTGTACTCCCACTGAAGTCAATGGTCAAATGCCCGCTGACTTTAGAGGGAGCAAAAATAAGTCAATGCGGAGCACTGTTGAAAATCCCATTTGTAAATTTAATAAGTGTTAAATATTAATAACAGCATCCAATCACAAAATAATTCCACTATTTTACAATTTTGAATAAATGTGCTTTATCATAAAGTGTGAGGATTGAGAACACTAAATAGAGCCGGGTATTACAGAGGAGCCAGTTCTGGCTTCATAGATATGCCTGAGCTAAATTTTGCTCTTACAGCAGGGATTCAAACTTTTTATTATAACAAAGAGAGTATATGCTCTCCAAAATTAAAACATTTTTTCTTTGTGTATTGAATGAATTTTCTGAGAATGTATAAGTAAATCCATTGATTTGTTTACAAGTTAAAATTAATTGAAAATGGGACCTTTCAGAAATTTAGCACTTAGCATTACATTTTTCTTTGGTCTGAATATTCTTCATAACAGAATAAAGCAAACTCTTCACACTTCCTATAAAGTTAAAACTCACTGAAACTGTGGGCATAGGTGACATTTGAATAAGTTTTTAAAGATTAATGGTCACATTTTATCATCATTTTTCATAATTGAAAGTTACTCCTTCAGCACAGGCTGAAGAATAATCTTAGGAGAATTCCATAAAGAATTGCCCTCTTTCAAAATGACTGGTAACTCCTATTGTTCTCAGGGGTACTAAAGCAACGAGTTTCCTTCAGTAAAAAAGCTATTTTGTTAAAGAAAAAACAACAACACCAAAGATGGCAAGACACAGAAATGCACAGTTAGCACACACAAACAACCTTAACTCTATCCTATAGTGGCGTCAGAAAGGGGATGGGAGGTGGAAGGAAAAATATAATGCATCTTTAAAATTCAGTTTAACCTAATTTGGAAACATAAATATGCAAACAATTTAACAATAATCATCTGGGCATTGCATGATGTCCTATAGGATGGAACTGTGGATTCTTTAACTTTGTATTTCCATCCCTTAACACATTAGACTTAAATAGAAACATTAACTCTGAATTTCCTGGTTATAGAATGCTTATCTGAGGGATATTTCCAACATCGTTGTAATGTAATTTACCCTAAATTATTGATATATACTCTCAGCCTAAACTGCATTTAATGTAGTTTTTAGCTGACAGTAGTATATAACTCAGCTGTTACGCTGTTTTCCGCCTATAATTTTGCCAATATACCTCAAAATCCTGACTTCCGTCATCCCTGACTCACCTGAGCAGATATTACCCACTGTTCAAACTCCTTAGAAGTTTTTTTGATTAATGTACTGTTTTTCGTTTAAAATAGAATGAACAAAGCACTAAAAAATAAAGGAACAATCTTGTAATAGAAGAGAGAAGCACAAGATCATTTAAAAGTCTCTTCTTTGTCAAACCTCTATAATACTATGTGGATATTTTGGAAAGCAAGCTTACCTTAGCATGTGCTCTATAATCTGCTTTCCACTGCCTTGCTGACAAAAAGTTCTCTTCTAATGAATGGAGTTCTGCAAGTTCAGTCCCTCTCCGCTCTTGATCCTGTCAGTATAAGATCAGGTACAGGAATTTACTATTCAGTTTAATTTTAGTTTTTATAAATTATTTTATAGCAAAGAAAACCCAATTTATTTAGATATTTTAATGGGCAGCTTATTAATATTAAAAATAATCCAAATATTGATAATATAATTGTGACATTGCACTCCATATGATGTTATGAAAATAAGCTAATGAGTGTGAATATAATGTAACTGGAATATGCTTCATACAAAAGGTCTCTTGTAAGGTATCATTATAAATCTTATAATCTACTGAGTGTGTTCATTGAATATAAAACGTAACTCTGAGGTCCTATTGTGGTTATGCAAAGTATGGGCCATTAATGGTGGTTTAGAATCTTGATGGCTCCCATCAACTAGAACAATTGACTTAGACGGCTCTGTTTACTTGTAAGCCTTCCTGTGAGTCAGGCCGGGAAGAATGAAGGCTTGGGGTCTCACAGGACATGTGACCATGTCACCTAGTACTGGAATCCATCTTAAACCTGGTGCTTTTCCATTCAGAAGGCGGGGTGGGGACCCAAAGAGACAAAATATTCCCGCCTTGTGCCAAAGGTATATAAGGAGGTGGAAGAGAACAAAGGGGGCTGCAGTCATGAGAAATCCCCTAGCTACCACCTGAGCTAGAACAAGGACTGTACCAGGAGAAAGGATTGGGCCCAGACTAGAAAGGAGTTAGTCTGTGAAAGAAGCTTATTGGAACATCTCTGAGAGTGAGGTTTCATCTGTAATCAGTTTCTTACTGTATTAGGCTTAGACTTGCATGTTTTTGTTTTATTTTGCTTGGTAATTTACGTTGTTCTGTCTGTTATTACTTGGAATTACTTAAATCCTACTTTTTATATTTAATAAAATCACTTTTTCTTATTATTGAACCCAGAGTTAGTGACTAATTCCTGGGAGAGCAAACAGCTGTGCATATCTCTCTATCAGTGTTATAGAGGGAGGACAATTTATGAGTTTACCATGTATAAGCTTTATACAGAGTGAAATGGATTTATTTGGGGGTTTGGATCCCATTGGGAACTGGGTGACTGGGTGCTAGAGACAGGAGCACTTCTTAAGCTGTTTTCAGTTAAGTCTGCAGCTTTTGGGGGCCGTGGTTCAGACCTGGGTCTGTGTTTGCAGCAGGCTAGCGTGTCTGGCTCAACAAGACAGGGTACTGGAGTTCCAAGCTGGCAGGGAAAACGGGCTCAGAGGTAGTCTTAGCACATCAGGTGGCAGTCCCAAGGGGGTCTCTACGACCCAACCCATCACAATAATATCTTGAATTTTTATGGCACATTACATCCAGGAGATTGCAGTAAATTAGCAATGTTTTATCATAGAGAATCTCTATGTGCTGGTGACGTGATAAATTGCTGAGCTACATAATAAATTACTCCAACCCTTGAGCACAGCCCCATCTGGTTTCCCTGCACAGGCTCTGTCTGTCTGCATAGGCTTCGCTGAAGAGGCTCTGTCTGGCAAGGGATCCGTACACCAGGGGTGTAGCCTCCCCATTCACAGAGTCTCTGCCAACATCCCCAGTTGCAAGAAATACCCCTGGTGAATGTAGGTGAGTACTGATTATTATTAATTATTATTATTATTATTATTAATATCAGGAGGAGGCGTGGGGTGGGGTGGGGTGCTAAGAAAATAGTCCCTTAATTTTTAAATACAATGTTGGCAACCCTAGTAGAAGCGTGCATGGCATATCCATCAGCTTTAAAGAGATATTTGATTATCACTGGATCCAAGAGCACCCCTCCACTCCTGCTTTCCAATGGAACACACTGCAGTTGCCTCTGGTAGGTTCCAAGATATCAAACCTTAAAACTGTGACATTTTAGTGTATGGAAATTTGTTTGGGGCAATTTTTAGAAGTTTTTAAAATGTACTGGTTCATCGCTTTTTTTCCCCTCAGAGCCCTAGCTAATTGGGTTCACAACAATGAAGGCAATCTAGCTTTACAGATGATGGGGTATGAAAAAAAAGACCAATTAAAATTGTTAAACTTGCTAAAACATTTCTAAAAAAAATTCTGATAAATGTGCTATACACAGAATACATAGTAGTGTGTTTTTATTGGCACCAGTTTGGGTTGGCTTACTTAATTTACCTACAGTTTCACAAATCAGAGCAAGTCATCCCGAATTCCTGCCAGTAAAACTTTACACTACAACATCACATACATGCATACACATCAATACAACAATTTTACACCTGCACTAAAATGCAGCCATTTCTAGAATGAAATATCACAATTCGTAACAGCCCAACGCAATACTACATACAGTTTAGGAGCAAAAAGGAATATGTCTTATAGAATATACATGTGGAATTGTAGAAAAACAAGAACCGTTCACTCAGATTGGAATTTGGACAGGACAGAGGTTACATCTCTACTCATACAAAGAGTACCATGAGGATTTTAGTTATCAGAAGTAGGCAAGACTGAGCTTTTACATCTTCTTTTACCTCATAAGCACTTCTTTATATCATACCATGTGACTACTGGCTTAGAGGACACATTGGCACATACCAAGTCTTTAGCATCATTTTCTTAAGCACCTTTGGCTTTCCTTGGAGGTCACTCATTTAGCTACTGACCCAGTTCATTGCCCAACTGTACTTAACTTGTGGCTCTTACATTTTGCAGTGGTATGGCTAGAGTTTTCATTATTAGTTTTGATCCAAGAATACTGGAAAGCCGCCCCTCCTCCCAGGGCCGGCTCCAGGGTTTTGGCCGCCCCAAGCAGCCAAAACCAAAAAAAAAAAAAAAGCTGCGATCGCGATCTAAAAAAAGCCGCGATCCTGATCTGCGGCGGCAATTCAGTGGGAGGTCCTTCACTCCCAGGCGGAGTGACGGACCCTCCGCCGAATTGCCGCCGAATACCTGGAACTGCCACCCCTGTCCGGAACGGCTGCCCCAAGCACCTGCTTGAGAAGCTGGTGCCTGGAGCCGGCCCTGCCTCCTCCCCCCGCCCCCCCGCAAGGAAATGGAAAGAAATTCCTACATTTTCATAACAAATCAACAATGATTTGGCATAAAGTTTAACTGACTATTGCAGTTTGCAATAGCTGTTTATTATGATGGCTGTGAACTAACTTTTGCTTCAAGTCTTTCCCTCTCCTCTCGCACAATTCTCTCCTTTTCAAGTCTTTCTGCTTCTTCTTGTTCAGCTCGTAAACGGGCTTCCTCTGAAGAATGAGAAATTTATTATCAGCAATACAAGTACATCCTGATTAATAAAAACAAATACATTATTTTAAAAACTAGCTAGCAGATCAATATTTTTATTTCAAAATAACTAATAACTGGTGATAGCAAGAGTTCAATCTACATTGTCCATTATGGGTTCAATCCATAACGTTTGGAAGCAGTGCCAGGTAAAGTAAATCCACAGCTCTATGCACACAGATCTCCCCATGGCCTTACCCTCCCTTGGAGTTGTGGGGGCAGATGTGCCATTCCTACAATTCCACAGAAGCAGAGACAGAGTCTTTTTTCCCCTCAATGGGAAGTAGCAGGAGTCCTCTCCTCCCCCACCTACATATTAAGAGGCAGAGGTGGCAGCCGGCAGTCCCCCAGTACTCATTACAATAGCTATAATGGATCTGATTTGGTGGTCTGGTCCTGCTTTGGTCATCTCCTCTTGCCATATACATCATCCTCTGCTAAGGTGATGTTGACAGGTTCCCCAAGCTCTTGGAGTTAGTAACCCATTGAGATGCATGGGATAATTCGCATGTCTCAAAGTTATTTTATCAAGGTCTCTGTAGGTTCAGACAGGTGTCATCACATAAGTTAAACTAGAATCACATTTCAATATTTTATTCTCAGCCATTAGGGCTAAAAAACAGGGTTTTTTTATGATAGCTGAGATTCTGATTACATGACTACAGGAGATGCAGCCCTAGGCATAGGCCTATGCCTCTATGCTTTAATCCATCCCTCTTTGCAAGACTGTCCTAACATTAATATGGAGCGTCTGTTGCTGTCTGAATGCATTGATCAGTACTCTGTTAAGCTCAAAGTCGGCATACTCTGTTGATCTACTTTGAGAAAAGTCCTGGTCATTGAACTTCTCATTCCCCCTGATTACTAAATGTGGAGAAGAGGAAATATCTGTTCCCCTATCTCTCTACCCACTTGTTCTTGACTTGGCTGGGAGAGTACCAGAAGGGAAGATAAGGAAAAATTGTAATGCTCTCCCCCACCCTCATACACTTTCCAAACATTTGTGGGGAGCAGAGGGAGGAATAACTAGTGGAAAGAGTATGTAGAAAAGGATTTTGAACATAGTGAGGGGGATATGTGGGGGTCTCAAAAAATAACTTTGTTTAGGGCCTTCCAAAACTTTAAAGCCAGCCTTGAGAACAGAGAAATACAAGTAAATCATCCTATTGAGATGAAACAGAATTTAGATATCCTTAATGATCATAATTTGCACTCTACCTATTTAATTAGTGATTTGGTGTAATCACATTTCCTGTAAGTGAAACGCACTGTACCTTCCTCTATCAATCTTCTCTCTTCTTCTTCTTTCTGTAATCTCAGTCGTTCAGCTTTGCTAAGTTTCTTTTTACCTCCACTTCCACCAGACTTAACATGGGCAATAAATTAAAGGAGACTAAATGTCAACATTAATTTTACACATTTTATTTCTCTAATGTAGCATTTCAAAGTATATTTTCGGTCTTTTATGTAGCAACATCTGTGTTCAAAAGATAACAGAAGAACAGGCTATTATGTCAGTAAAGGAAACAAATTTTTCTTGTAACCCACAAAAATAGCTGAATGTTTAAACCAACCCTATCCTCAGGGAAATGTGGTTAGCAAGACTAATGAAGTGAGTGCATTTAAAAGTTGGATTTTTGTTTTGTACTAAAATATCATTCATATGACAGAGCAAAAGATTTTTTCACTTTTGAAAGTAAGCATAAAGAATGTTGATTTAAAGAATACACAGACAAGACAAAGTCACAGGAACAGTCCTTTAACATAACAGCACAATTAAGAGATGATTAAAGCAGGGAGTTTATATATTTTGTTGTAACTTTCACCAGTTTCCTCACTGACATAAGAATATTCATATAAGTAAGAAAAGTAGAGCTACACATATTGGGCCAAATTCTCCTTAATCAACTTGAACCAACATAACATGGGAAAATGTGACCCATTATATACACTATATTAGAAAAAAATCTATGTATTGTAATAATTAATTGGGAAGTTAACTACATACTAAGGACCAGATACTACTGGTGGCTCAGCATATAAGATCTCTGCAACATATATATGTGTTAAGGCCCTGAGAGCAGCCTGAAGACTTAATTGAGAATCCACTGGTATTCTCCTGCCCTCCAAAAGATAGGTTCCCCAGAGTCCTGTTTTCCTTTTTTTTTTTCCTGGTAGAGTCCACAAAGGGGATCGTTTAACCCATACTGTGAGGAATAAGCAAAATCACCACACATTACCATCTAAAATAAATAGAATTAAAAGGAAAAATATTAAACTATTATTAATGTATTAACTAAAATAGCCTGTGCTTTTGATCCTCTTCATATGTATAGTTACTAGATCAAATTCTATCCTTTAGAACAGAATAGGCAGAATCGAATTCTAAAGGATAGAATCTGATCTAGTAACTATACATATGAGGAGGAGCAAGAGCACAGGCTATTTTGGTTAATCCATTAGTTAATGAATAAATAAATAAATAAATAAATACATTTGTTAATGTATTCGTTAATTAATAATTTAGTTAATACATGAGTTTTTACTCAATGTTTATTCAGACAAGGTTCTCATTGACTGCAATCATATGACAGCCCTATGCACAATACAATACAACTTGGTTCTGTATAACATTTTTCATACATGTATCTAAAAATGTTTTACGGAATCCAAATAATAATTACAAAGCTAACAGACAAATAATAGTAGAGGAGGGAGAGATTACAAGGGAGAAGAGAGATTTTCATAAAAGATTATAATTCATTATTTATATTGTATAAACAAGCTACAAGCAGAGATCTCACTCAGGATCACGGGCATGCTGTGCTAGGTGCTGAACAAACATATATGAAGATATCTGATATATAACATAGATAGAGCTGATGAGTTAGCAGTATAAAGGAAGGCTATTTTAAGATGGCAAAAGTTGAAAAGAAGAAGGTGGCTCTTGCAGTAGTAATGGCCAAAACATGATAGAATAGAGAGGGCTAGTATTAGACCGGGGTGGCCAACCTGAGCCTGCGAAGGAGACAGAATTTACCAATGTACATCGCCAAAGAGCCACAGTAATACATTAGCAGCCCCCACATCAGCCCCCCCACTGCCAGCGCCTCCTGCCCACCAGCAGCCCCGCCTCCTCCTTCCCTCCCCATACCTCCTGATCAGCTGTTTTGTGGTGTGCAGGAGGCTTTGGGGGGAGGGGGAGGAGTGAGGGCACGGCAGGCTCAGGGGAGGGGGCAGGAAGGGGTGGAGTGGGGGCAGGGCCTGTGGCAGAGCCAGGGGTTGAGCAGTGAGCACCCCCTGGGCCATTGGAAAGTTGGCGCCTGTAGCTCCAGCCCCGGAGTCGGTGCCTATACAAGGAGCTGTATATTAACTTCTGAAGAGCCACATGTGGCTCTGGAGCCACAGGTTGGCCACCCCTGTATTAGACTAAGAGGGGAGATGAAGAGAAGGAGAATGAACCATGAGATTACAAAAAAAATCCAAGGAAGATAATTTTGTACTGAATTGCACAATCAGCACAGAGCCAGCAGAGTTGTTTGTTGTGACACATACATTTTTCTTTGTGTGTCTTAGAAGATAAGCAGTGGTATCCCACAAATGCTGTAATCAGCAGTACTGGGACTTGGAGAAACCAAAGAGAAGAGAGTTACAGTAGCTAAAGAAAAAGATGATTTTATTATGGACAAGGATTTCAGCAGAGGTAGAATAAGACAGCATTGTGCAGATGGTGATGGATTTGCAGATGCAGAAGATATGGGAGAAGAGTTCAGAGTTAAGCTTGAATCCAACGTATGGACAACAGACAAAAAGAAACATCCAAGTCAAGGAAGGTGTCTGAGTTGCATTTGATGATGTATCTCCTGACTGACCAAAAGATGCATCTTTGTCTCTGAGACACTTAGCGAAAGGCAGATGAGATGAAACCATATGTTCATTTGTTTGAAACAGAGGAGACATGGTGACATGCAGAGTTGAATAACACCAGCATAAAAGTGAGAGCTAGGATGTAAAGGTAGAGATTGGGAACCTGATTCTCCACTATCTTGCCACTTGCACCAATATAGACTGAGTGGGAAGTGCATGTAACGTGCTATTAGTCCAGAATAGTAAAATTTTACAGCTATTTTGCAAAGATGTAAATGACTCCATGAAATGCAAGGCAATAAAGAATCAGGTGCAGGATAACCAAAAGGAAGATGGGGAGAAAAGAGCAGAAGGCTAAACTCTTTTAAATAAATAGTGTGATATAATGGAAGCCTTCTCGTTATGTACTTTTGTCCCATTTTGGTAGTAGTGATATTTTTGGTAAATATTATCTTAAACAAACCATTTTTATGAAGAGCTTTCAGATTATCCAGGAGGACCCTTTTCATTCAATATTAAAAAATGTGTTCTGAATTCTGTTATTTCCAAGGTGATTAGCATACTGTCAGCTAACAGAAATATCAGGGAAGCTATTCTGTTCTGTATTGCCAGCCAAAATGACAAAATGTTTTGAACCTTGTATGGCAAAAAACAAATGAAAACTTAAATCAAATGTATAAACTGAAACTTAGTTAAAAGACTTGTTATGAAACTTGAACAAAACATTAGGACAAATTTACTGATGAAAAGAGATGGTAACTCTACTGAAGACAATGTAGTTATGACTAGGGCTCCGTGTCTGCCACAGAGGTCGCGGAAGTCACGGATTCCGTGACTTTCTGCAACCTCTGTGACTTGTGCAGCAGCCAGTGTGGCTGACCCCAGGACTGCCCAAGAAGCTGGCTCCAGATCCAGGGACTCTGGTTGCCCGGGGAACAGCCACATCAGCTGCTGCTGGAGCAGCCCCGGGGACAGCTACACCAGCCGCTGCTCTGGCGTCTCCCAGTAGCGGTCCCTGGGTGGCCGGCAGGAGCAGCCACATTCTGTGGCCCCCGGCAGCAGCCACAGTCTGTGGCCCCCGGCAGCATTCCCTAGGCAGCTGGAGCAGCCATGGTCTGCGGCCCCCCCGAGCAGCTGGTGCCGCTGGCCCCGGGCGCCCCAACCCCAGCAGTGGGCCCCCACAGATGTTCCCCTCCAAGCAGCACCCCCGTGCCCTCCCCAAGATTTAATCACAGATATTTTTAGTATAAGTTATGGACAGGTCACAGGCCGTGAATATTTGTTTATTGCCCATGACCTGTCCATGACTTTTACTAAAAATACCCGTGACTAAATTGTAGCCTTAGTTATGACCTACTAAGGCAAGAGTGAATCCCATCACGTGTTACTCACGCATTCATCTGCAAAGTTCTGCCACAATGAGATCTGTAGATACAGACATGAAAGGTATGTTCCTGAGTTTGACTCCAGGATGAGGCCTTAGGATATTAAAGCTGAAAAATTTTTAGATATCCAACTTACTTTTTACCATATGTCATTTGTTGACTTTTCTCTCTATCTCTCAGCAAGGAAGATGCACGACTAGTCAGTTTCACTTGTTTACAATCATATTCTAATCAATTTTCTTTTCAGATTCTCCTGCCTTAGTCCAGTGTTGCAATGTGTGACCTACCAAAATGCTACAGGAGAACATGTTTGTTTTTTGTAAATTTTAAAAACTATACTGGAATTTTTAAAAATGGAATTTTTTGTCTCGTTCTTACAAAATCTAACTTTTGCACCAAATTTGACCCAACAGTATGTTTTAACCTCCTCCTCCCTCCCTCCCCCTGTCCCAGCCAAAACCTGCAAAACCGTAATACTATTTTGCAGATTAACTCCAGAAGGGACTGTGAGTTATCTAGTCTGACCTTCTGCATAAGAGTTCAGTTCTTGGTCTGGTACTAGTCAATATTTTCATTAATGATTTGGATAATGGAGTGGAAAGTATGCATATGAAATCTGCAGATGACACCAAGCTGGGAGTCACTGCAAGCACTTCAGAAGACAGGATTAGAAAACAAAACGATCTTGATAAAATTAGAGGTTGAAATCAACAAGGTGAAATTCAATAAAGACATGTGCAAAGTCCTTCTCTGAGGAAGGAAAAATCAAATGCATAACTACAAAAGAGAGAGAAGTTGGCTAGTACTGCTGAAAAGGATCTGGGGTTATAGTGATTCACAAATTGAATATGAGTCAACAATGTGGTGCAGATACAAAAAAAAGGCTACTGTTTTGGGGTGTATTAACAGAAGTGTTGTATGTCACACAAAGGAGGTAACTGTTCCTCTCTACTCAGCTCTGCTGAGACCTTAGCTGGAGTACAGTGTCCAGTTTTGGGCACTACACTGTAAGAAAGATGAAAAAAATTGGAGAGAGTCCAGAGGAGAGCTACAAAAATGATAAAAGGTTTTAAAATCCTGACTTCTAAGGAAAGGTTAAAAAAAACTGTGCATGTTTAGTCTTGAGAAAAGAAAGACGGGGTGGGGGGGAGACCTGATAACAGTCTTCAAACATGTTGAGGGATGATAAAGAGGATGGTGCTCAATCGATCTCCATGTCCACTGTACATAGGACAAGAAGTAATGGCCTTAAACTGCAGCAAGGGAGATTTACGTTAGATATTAGGAAAAACTTTTTAATTATAAGGGTAGTTAAGCTCTCAAATAGGCTTCTAAGGGAGACTGTGGAATCCCCAGCATTGGAGATTTTTAAGAACAAGTTGGACAAACACTTGTTTAGATTTAATTGGTCTTGCCTCTGTACAGGGACCTAAACTTGATGGTCTCTCAAGGTCTACAGTTCTATGATTTTGTAACACAATCCATAGAATTTCACCCTGTAATTTCCTAAGTGAGGAGAATGTTATTTCCAACTATGTAAATGAACACTACTGAGTCCAACAAACTGTGTCTGAGCTAGATTGTATCTTTGCAGTTATATCTACATCTATCTGATATATCTATATATCTACCTACCTACCTTTTTTTTCTTTTTTGGACCCTAAAAGTTCAGAGAAAAAGAAGAGAGAGAGAGAGTCAGAGATTCTAGTACCAAAACAAATTATAAGGAATAATTAAGAAATGCAGCTACTAAGTAAATTAAAATCAGATAGGTAAGTATATTTCAATTCAAAGTTTAGCCATTAATAACAGATAATATGAAAAAACTTTAATATGAGGGAAGGGGAATAGCCAATGAGCTTTAATACTGGGGAAAGGGAGAACCACCAGTATTACACAATTTCATTGCTTTTATTGGTATTAACAGACCACCACCCACATTTCATAGCAATATACTGTAGTTAAGGTTGGGGGAGCACATCCATTCTAATTTCTCCATTAAAAGTCAATTGACATCATCAGAGACTAGTACGTTTTAGGTAAAAATGTCTGAACTCCTTGCTTCCTGCTTTCACCGGTTTGTAGTACATATAATCTTACAATTATTATCAATTACTATACAGAAATGGGTATCATTGATCCCTTTTTTTATATGGAGAAACTGAAGCACAAAGACACTAAGGGACTTTTCCAAAAGTAACACAAGGAGTTATATGGATCAGCGTTCATGTTGCATTCCACATCAGTACTCGGCCCAGGCCGGGGAAACTAATGATCCAACCAGCAGATCAAATTCGGTGATGAATCCTGGTCAAATGCCACCTGAAGCACGTTGCACATACGCTAAGAAGTCAGAGCAAAGAATAGAAACTAAAGTATCCCAACACTCAATCCCTACAGGACACTGTATCATGTACCAAATGGTTACTTTTTCAGTGCAATATGTAGGAGATAGCTAGTTAATATGTATGGACATTGATTGGCTAAATTTTTAATGCATTATTTTGAAAATTTACAGAGAATATTGAAGTGGAATGTAGAGGCAGCCAGTGGATTGGAGAAGCAAGAGAACACGGAGGTAAAGATGGGCAGAAATGGATACCAGGGGAAGGAATAAAGGGTTCCTCTAGGGGAGTGGAAGAAGATGTCTATTGTGGTGGAATGGTTTTGGTAAGGTGTGAAGGTGAAGTTTAGGGGAATGAAAGCTGAGTTTCATGCTAAAATATCCCAGGGATTTCCTACAACATCAAAAAAATGGATTCATCAGGGAGGAATAAAGGCTCAGATCCTCAATGATACTTAAACTCCTAACTTCCATTGATTTGGGGAGCCTAAATACTTTTGAAGATCTGGCCCAAAGTGCCTGTCTCCTCCAGATTACCTTTTTAAATCAAGCCCAGATTGGCAATAACTGAATAGGATTTCCAATTTAGTGGCCTGTGTGAAATGCTTTGTTGGTCTCAGTTCAGTTCCTAGGGGATAAAGATCCACATTGCAAAAAACCACCATCATAATCAGTACTAGATGGGCACTTTTGTTGGCAGTCCCAGCAGAACTGGCTGGGGCTGCAGAAAGGCTGAAATGCCCTCTTGTGGGAGACATTTGAACGGCCTCTCTGCCTAGTGCCTTCTTCCTGTTCCGTGATTACTGGCGCTCAGCTCCCTCCTGTTTACCTGATTGTTTTTGTTTAACCCTCCGACTGTCCCAGTAACCCTTACCCTCAACGGAATGGAAACGGATAGTAGGTGCTGGAACTGGGGGTGCTGTGGGTGGCTTGAAGGGGTTTCCATTATATACTACAGGGGGTTACAGTTTGGTTCAATGGCTCTCAGCGCCCCTGGAAGAGACTAAAGCAAACCAGCTCGCCTCCCTTGTCACGGTTCATCTCCTGTGTGCAACTGGCAGGGGCAGGCGCCGGGGCCCCGCCGGGCTGGGTGAGAGGCGGAAGCCGCGATGCTAAAGGCTCAGAGGCGGGCGCCGGGCGGGGAAGGGGCTGAAACCCCCGCGCACCCCGGGGCTCGGAGCGGATGGGAACGGGGAGCTGAGCCGGGGGACGCCGAACCCCAGTCCCCGCCCACCCCCCAAACAACCCCAGGGCCGGGCCCTTCCTGGGGTCGCCCCCCCGCCCCGCTCTCACCATCTCGACGCGTCCCCCCCAGCCCGGCGCGAGGCGCTGTTTACCACTCCCTCCCCTTGTTACCTAGACGACTAGTCCCACCCACGTGGAGCTCTCGCGCAGCCGCGCCGGACGCCCTGACAACCCTCTCCCCGCCTCCCCACCCTCGCGCAGCCGCAGTAGACTTCCACACGCTTTAGCTGACGCGGCCGCCCCGGGGAGGTGGCTCGCTCGTGACTTTAGCACGCTGCGGGAGGGGTTGCTAAGCTGGGGCGGGGTCGGTGGCGCTTTACGGCCGGCAGAAGGTGCCGTAAAGCGTGTGCGAATGGTTTTGTGGCAGGGCAAGTGGTGAGGTACAGATCCCCCCTTCCCCTCCCCCTTCCTCTCTCCGAGACCCGGGTGCAGCCCGCGCGGCGGGGATGGGCGCTGCCCTGACGCCAAGGCTGAGTCCCAGCCCCCAGGGGCCTTCACCCCGCACCACCCCGGGGAGGGCAGCCAGGGGAGCAGCGCCCTGCCCCACGCTTGGGAGGGGACTTGTGGATGCTGCACTGAGAGCAGCGCCCCGTCATCCCCAGGGGCCCCCTAGGCCCGGCAAGGGAGTGGGGGGCTCCCGGGCAGTGTCTGCACTGCACTGTGAACCCGGCTCTTTCTGTGGGGTCTGGGCTGGTTCCGAGCCAGCGCTTGGGCGTCCCCACTGCACTGTAAACTTGGCCTTACAGTGGCTCGACCTGGGTCCCTTACCCCAGCTAACACGTCTATACTGCCCTGCACAGACCTTCTGACTTGGATCTGCAGGTTGACCTGAGTCCACACTGCAAATTTACAGGGCTTGGACCGGAGGCTGCGTAGGACTTGGGCTTTGAGTCCACTCCCCCTGAATGGGATCTTAGGGCTGGGTCCTGAGTACTTGCTGACCCAAATCAGACTGACTTGCACATTGAAAGAAGCAGGACGTAGGCTCAAACCTCTGTGAATCCTGGGCTCAGTGTGCCGTGTAGACATACCTTTAAATGACTGTATTGCTGCTGATATTGGGGTAGCAATCCAAACCCACACACAGCCCTGTGCTGCCCCCACCCCCATGCTGATAATCCAATCCAAGAGTTTATAGCCAGCCCCAAGGTTCTCATCACAGATATCCATGGTGTTGTCAACTCTTGTGATTTTATTTTCAGTCTCAAACACTTTTAGGGATGCCTTAAAGCTCCAGCTCCTGAAACCATGTGATTATGTGAGAATCTCAGTTTTGTTTGGGTGGTGGGGAGAAGAGACATTTCTATCTAGCCCTTGTTTGTGAAGAAAAGCTGGAAAATGTGATCTGCTAAAGGCTCAAAATATTTTTTTAATGTGTGTTTATCGATTCTGCATATGCATGTTTTTCTTATGAGCCAGCAGGGCAATGGAATAGGCAGAGATTCCCTTTTCAAACAAAAGTGGCCCTCAGAGTAAGTCACCTAAACTCTGCTTATCTACCTCCTCAGTAAAAACAAAGGATTGAGCTGAGACTCAGAATGGGCTCACTGGGGTATCGTCATCCCTTGTATTGGTGGATCTGCTGGGGTTCCTTGAAGTATGTGGGTTTATATTTCACACACACACCACTTGTTATATCATACTTTTAAGTATAAAAATTGTCAACATATCCCCTCCCCACTTTCCAGTGTTAGTATTTCTTTTTTTATGGTGATTAGATTGCTTGTGAAAGGTGCCTGACAGCTGAGGAGACTGAAGTCCTCTCTCCACAGAAAAGGTAGAGGCAGCAGCAGTGCAAACACCCCACCAATGGGCTTCAACTTCATCATGGAGGCAGTAGCTCAGTTGAGAAGAGGGTAATTTATTCTCCCTGTCAGTTAGCCCCTCTGTAGAGACTGCCATCACAGGGACCAAATAGTGCTAGTTAGGATTTTTTTTCTATGTCATGTGAAATAGTTTATCTAGGGGAAGGCTTCCCACCTTGACTTTCTGCATTAAAGCAGTGATGCTATTAAAATGGTACCTCCTTCTCTTCACTATCTTTTTAAAGAAATTCAGGAGTTCAAGGTAGACCTACTACATTAATTGCCCCATCTAATCAGTTCAGTCCTTAACATCAGTGAGGCCTACTCATGGTCGCAACACTGTCTACATTCACATAGTGCCAAGTTACTAAGGGTACAGTAGAACCCCAGTTACGAACACCTTGTTTGTAACTCTGAAATGTTCGTAATTCTGAACAATATTTTATGGTGGTTCTTTCAAAAGTTTACAATGAATCATTGACTTTGAAAGATTACTATGAGCCCCTTGCCACACCCCTTCTGCAACCCAACCCCGAGCCCCCGCCTGCACTCCGCACTGCCTCCTGCACCGCAAACCCCTGATGCACCCCTCTTGCACCCCAATCCCTTGCCCTGAGCCCCTTCCTGCACAATGCACCTCCTCCCACACCCCCTCCCGCACCTCAACCCCTACCCCAGCCCTGCATTCATGGTTCTGCATACAATTTCCCCACCCAGATGTGGCCTTCGGGCCAAAAAGCTTGTTCACCCCTGTGTTAAGCAGTGAAAACACTTCCTTTATAGTAATGTCATTCTGCTGCCACATGTTTTAACACTGATAATACCTGAAGGAGTCAACACTGATGCTTCTCTTTAGTTGCGATGGCCTTGTCAGTCAGGTTAGAGCCAGAGGTTTAGAATAACATTTAATAAATAACTTTATAGTGCTAGGATTTGGAATTTAAAGATGATATAAAAGTAGTAATTTAGGCAACTTAGTGCTTTTAGGGTGTACACTGATTCAATTCTCACATTTTTTTCCTGTTTATTACATTAGAAATATTCTGAATGATCCGACTTTTTTTTTTTTTTTTTTTAAATGCTTTAGCAACATTGTTATGGGATCTGAATTAAGTCTGAACCCCACACTGCAGTTCTCTCAAGCCCTGCTTGGTGGGAAGGGATGTTGAGTCTGAATATTCTTTCAAGCCAAATATGGAGCTTGGGTTTCAGCATGTAGCTCAACATCCACATCTCAGAGGAAAAAAACAGAATGAGAAAATGAACTGTACACAGTATGATATTTTTCAAATATCTTTTATTCTTAAACATGTGAAAGGCACTTATGCTCAGAGGACTAACTTTTTAAAAGAAGCATTACTTGAAACTTCTGAAATTTATCTTTGAAAATAATTCCTTCATTAGTAGTATTGTAGCACCTAGGAGCCCCAGGCATTTTACTGAACTTTCCAGAATCTTTGGGTTGAAAGTAATTGTACAGACTTTGAGCCCAACAAGGTAAATCCTCCAGCTTCCACTTCATAATAAAATAGGCTTATAACTAATACATGGAGTGATAATATTTGATGAGACAGTCTGTGTGTGAGGATAAAGTCAAGCATAGGAAAATGAATCCTGCAATCATTTATTTCTTGAATACTCATAAGGTGGCTGTGTTGGATCTGCCCCCATACAGTTCAGTAGTTGCTGAAAACATTTAGTAATGAGAGTGCTGCTAAATGACTGCTTGAAATCTGTCCTTTCCTTGGGTCTCTACTCTTCATACAAATCTTTCCAGGATTCAAGTGCAGTCTTGTTACAAGAGTTAAACTCAGAACATAAAGCTTGCTGACCTCATGTTCAGCTATTTTCTAATCACAAATACCAGATCAGCTGTGACTAGAAACTAAGGAAAAGCAGAGTATAAAAGAACTTAGAAGAACTTTTCCATACTGACTTCTATTTCAGTTGTTTCCACTTTTGAATCTCAATTGCTTGGTTTTTATCGTAACAATACCTTACTTCCAGATGCAAAACAAGCCAGAAAACTAATTCAACAGGTATTTTGGGCATTAGTGTAAGTAATATCATACCATAAATGGTTAAAGTGCAGTCACTTGTTAGTTTAGTATGTGGCTAATATCAAACTGATTATTCTTTAGGTAAATAATCACACAAGAATTAAGTGGCTATGTTCAGTGAAATATGAAAAATGGCCAATCCTTTAAGAGGTGAAGTGCTGAATCTTTACAAAAATGTAAGTGTCTTGAATGCAATTAGCACTTTGCTTAACTAGATAAAAACATTTTTACCACATATTGCTAAGTTCTAAAATATGTTTTTGTTTTTAAAGCTGCTGTACCTTGGAAGGGAATATCCCAAAGGAGCAGACTACTTTAGAAGCCGTTTGAAGGCAGCTTTCCTAAAAAATAAGGATGTGAAAGATCCAGAAAAAATTAAGCAACTAATTAGTCGTGGAGAATTTGTTATAAAAGAGCTAGAGGCCTTGTATTATCTCAGAAAGTACAGGGCTATGAAACAGCGCTACTATGAGGATGACAATAAGAATAAGTGATGTGCAATATTGTTGACCCTGCGCTTGTAACAATGCACGTTAGTGGCTAGGATGAATGAATAAAGAAGAATGGTTATGTTAAAGGCAATGAGACTTAAATATTTCCAAACCAAAGGACATATTTGATCACCATGTCAGTGGCTACATTACTACATTTCAAGTGGCTATTTTAATTATTTGAATATAAAGTTCTGTGGCATGCAGATATGATCTTATACTCCTAGCTTAGAGGTTTTGTCCGCCATTCTGATCTATCCTGAACTGAAGCTTGATGTGCAAAAATGCTCTGACAAAGTTAACCTAATTTGGTTCTTCACTTTGTTTTCTTCACTGAACAGATGAATTTAAAACTGAATGCAGATCAGATAGCTCATATATGAAAAAAGCTATTGATTAATTGCAGTTAACTCATGTGATTAACTCAAAAAAAATCACAAATAATTAATCACATTTTTAATCAAACTGTTGAAAATAGAATACCAATTGAGATTTATTATTTTGGATGTTTTTCTACATTTTCATATATATTGTATTCTGTGTTGTAATTGAAATCAAAGTGTATATTTTTATTACAAATATTTGCACTGAAAGAAACTGGAACAAAGGACAGTAACTATGGGGGTGTGAGTGATTGCTGGATGCAGACTAGGAAGGAGTCCAGTCTGCGAAAGAAGAACATCTTCTTGGAACATCTCTGGGGGGGGGGGGTGAAATTTCATTTCCAGGCCTCCTATTCCTCATTTCACTCCCCAACACCAGTATCCTTATCCAACCAGGCCCAGTCTTACCCCCTCAACATCCCCTCCAATTCCCTGTCTCATCTTCTCTCCTGTACTCCCAGTCTCCCTGTCCAAAGGTACTCTGCCCCTCCCAGATCTGACTTTGGTCTCCTCTGCATTTGAATCAGGCAACTCCCTCCTCAGTGACCAGGCAACATTGAGAGCACAGAAAAGGGGCTTCATGCTCTCAGTTCTGGTGCCAAGCTAGCAACAGCCCAGAAATCCAATTGCAGGGAAAGTCCTGCCCAGCCACAGGTTGGAGCACACCAAGTGTGGACAGAATCTTCAGGTAATATAGCTACAAAGCTCTAGCAAGTCTGTGTATGTGTGAATTGTAATTTTTTTCCAAAGGCTTAGAATCTGGCCACATTTGGGCAGATTTTCATAGGGATAGTAGCAAAACGAGCACCTCTAGCAGAGACCACCTCAGCCAAATTTCTAGTCCCTGCTCCAAAGCACAGGGTCACTGATACCGTTCAGAGAAAAGTTTGCCATAAATTTTTAAACTTGGGCAAAACAATGTATTTTTCCCTAGCTTCATTCTCAAACAGCTGAACCATTTTGGTTAAAGAGTAACAGCCGTGTTAGTCTGTATCCGCAAAAAGAAGAACAGGAGTACTTGTGGCACCTTAGAGACTAACAAATTTATTAGAGCATTATGCTCTAATAAATTTGGTCTCTAAGGTGCCACAAGTACTCCTGTTCTTCTATTTTGGTTAAAGTTAATAAGCAGCAGCACCAGACACCCAGCATGGAAAATTTCAGCCCAAACTATTCAAGTTTGGCAAAGTTACAAGCAACTGAAAATAGGGTGTTATAGTAATACATGAACAACAAAGACCTGGACCAGTATCCTAGAACGTTTTGCCCAAATTTATTCATGATAGCTTTCACAAAGGAAAGAGTCCTCCTGTAAAAAGAGGGAGTATATGACCGTAAATAGTGGGGTAGGTGGTTTGCACAAAAGTTGATGGGCAAAGATGATGGCAGTGTGGTTGGTAATCAAAACAGCAAGAGAAATTAAGAGGGGCTGCCAAATAAATGAAGTTCATGGGGTACTTAACTAATTATAAAGATTAGCATTACATTTATTGGAAGGAGCAACAAATTAAATATCAACAAAAGTTCACAATAACTATTTTTATTACATTACAATAAATAGGAGCAGTACAATTTGACAAAAAATGACAAATTTCAGATCACCTCACAGCACATGCTCCTATAAAACATTAAAAAGTTTAAACAGTGGTCATTCTTTTAATTTAAATGTCTGGTATGACCAATATTCATAGGTCACGCAACCAAATGATGGGAAAACTGGATCACACTGCATATATTCCACATCAAAAAAAAGCACAATGTACAAAATGTGCATGTTTCAGTTTACACTATACAAAAATAGTTAAAATACATTCCAGGTAAACATATTACATTAAGAAATTGTTCTAGTAAGAAGTTGGCACTCAAGAGGAAAAAGCAGAAGTATTTTCAACATGAAAACACAAGACAGTGGAATTATTAGGAAAGATTACTGCCTATGTAGCTTTATGTAGACTTTACAAAAAGAGCCACAGCTTGATGGCCTTAGAAGGAAATAGTTGTATTGCTTGATAGTACTGACAAAAGAATGGAAGTTTATGTAGGAACTATTACAGTAATAGCATTTTATATGGTGAATTTTTTTTACATAATCTCAGCCAAACAAGATTTTAGGACAACTGTATAGGTTAAAAGAATCGAAGGAATAAAATTTCAGTTTTAAGTTAACTGATGACCTTTTTTTTTAAAAGGTGTTTACCAAAAGTTACATAAAGCTACTATCAGACATTGGAAATCTAATGTATTAATGTAGTAAGTGACTTCACATGTTCATTTAATAGTTACTATCAGAAAAAGATAGCAATCTGGATATGTTCTTGGAAAGCATTTCACATAGGGAAAGGCAGAATAATTATTAGATCAACTTGTGCAAGCTGCAATTCAACATGCCTCACCAAGTCTCTACAAATATTAAGACAAAACTGCACAACAGTGGCAAGGATGAGCATATTTTGTGAAAGTTAGATCATAAAGGCTGGTCTAAACAGTTTTAATATCTATTCAAATGAATTGGTAGTTTACAGATTAAATTTATTAAAATAAGCTATCTTGGTATAGATACTTTTATACTGATAATTGCATCCACATTTGAAAGCTGCACCAATTTTAGCTAAATCAGTTTTTCTACCAATTTAGTTAAATTGATAAAAACTGTCTAAACGAGCCCTAAATTTGCATGCAGTGTGACACAGTTACAAAAAGTCATAAGTCTTAAGATTCTATTTCTTGTTTGTTCAAGTTACACTATCCACTTCTGCTACGTTCTTCCAATACGTTGATAGTAGTGTCTAAAAATATGCAATTAACCAACAAAATCTCAACCTCAAGATGTTTTAACTTAGAAGTTGCAAATAAAACATTAGATGTTTACAACATGTACCGGGATTTGTTCCCGCTTCCTATTGGTCCTAAATTAGGATGTAGCCTTATGTTCTCTCACCACCATCTTTCAGTATTTTTTTTTTTTCTTTTTGGCCATATGTATGAAGTATACGCTGCAGCTTGGGAAAGAATTTTTTAAAAAATTCAGAAATGCTTTCCCAGCCACACAAAATGTAAGGGTCATGCAGAAATACAGGTAGTATGTTTACTACACCCCTAGCCACCATTGCAGCTCTCCTTCAAATATGGCTACTACTGCTCCCCGTGTAGAAATAAGAGGTCATTTTGCACATGTAGTTGTACCTTTGATATTGTACATGCATTTTAAGTTACGCTGCTCCATGAAAATCCTATTCTGTGAAAAACTAAGTGTGCAAACTCTGTTTAAAAGTTTCAGGAGAACTTGGGAATAGCAGTTTTGCCTATCATGACCACTGAAAATTCATGAATCATGCCCCAACAAATCACAAGGTTTTAAAGACCAATACACATTGTGTATTATTTGCCTTCTGCTGTTCAATCATTTAGCATACAGTTGAGTCACATTTTCAAGCTCTTCCCTGCAACTATGAGGGCTAGAAACATTAGAAAAGCAAGCTGAGATTCTCATGTAAACTCAACTCAACTCCAGGAGTGGGGGCCTTAAGAAAAACATCAAATTTACTAAACTCACGATGAAAATCACAAGAGTTGGCAACATGAGATAGCTGGCTCTCACTTCGATGCAGATTAACCAAACTATTGCTATACTGCAAATGAAAGCTTCTTCAAAATAACGGATTAACTCCAATCAGAAAAAAAAAAAAATCACAAGAAAAAAATCACTCTGGGAACAACAACACTGAAAACCTGGTTTCGATGTGTAACAATCTTGACATTTTATTCCACTAAACAACCATATAATCTGTGAAACAAAATTAGTATTTCACAAGAATCACAGCAGAACACAAAACAACATTAGCTCTGGAAACCATAATATCAGCTATGCCTACTGAATGTTTGTGCAAATTCTCCATCATCCCCATATTTATGGCATAGTGGATTTCCAACTAATCTGTATGAAGCAGCTGAATTCAAGTGCCATTACTGAATCTAAAGAGGTTACTGGACTTTAAAATGCCTCCCCTATTATACACAAAATGGGCATTTGGAAATATTTAATGCCACTCTTGAAAAAATGGTTCTGACATCTATAAAGGTAGAGGTCCTGACCTCATTTTTAGGATTAAACTCTGAATCAACATATGAATTAACTTTTGTAAGTGTCTGAATTACTCATTTGTTAAGGCTTTCCAGTATTTCTTAGAAGTGACGCTGAGGGTGAAATCCTGACCTACTGAAGCTACTTTGAAGTTTGTCAGTTACTTCAGTGGAACCAGGATTTAACCCTGGGTCTCTGACACAAAAAGTTAGTGAAAGTCTTAAGCAAAGCATTACAATAGCAAATCAATTTAATTAGAACTTTTACTTTTTCCATTGCCAGATGTGCACTATTGTCTTTTTTTAATTTTTCTTTTTTTATAGAAAAAATATAGTATTTAAGGAGTGACCATGACAAATTGCAGTGAAAAACTTTGTGAAAGTTATATCTTTACATTCATTGAAGTTGATCTGAAATGCTACAAGACTAGATGCCTAGAAGCAGAATCTATAGGAAGACTATAAAGGCTTCTGGTCTCTCAATATTGCAGTCAGTCTAGAATAAAAGAAAACAAGTCGGAAATAAAAATTTCTTATGCTAACTAGTCCTTTTATTCAACCAGATAAAAAACCACAGTAACGATATAAGAGCCTGTGGAGCACTTTCATTATTTTGTTTGCACACAGAACTAAAGTTCACAATTGGTAAGAAAAATAGGAAGTTAGCAGCTTTGCATGCACCAAAAAATCCTAAGAAAATTCTCAGGGTTTTTTTTTTTTTTTTTCTTCCACGGGCATTGCTAGTTCAAGAACCAACACTCAAGGAATACTGGCACTTAAGAGGAATAAAGCTTCCACTGTCATTTAAAACAAGCATTCAGGTTCATGAAGCAGAAAGAAAATTAAGTAATGCTAAATCAAATGCTAATAATTTAGTGTAATGTACAAAAAATCACTTTCTTAAGTATGCCTTAAGAATAAAGGATAAATTGTATTTACATAATTATACACTTTGTCTTTGTCTTCTTTTTCTTCTTTTTACCATCTTTACTCATCTTCTCTTTATGTTTTCGGATTTCTCGAACTAACGTGTAGAAGGCATCATCGACACCCTGAAAAGAAACATATGTGGCTATAAGACCAAATTAACATGATTTATGTACTCATTTGGATAGTGTTTGTTTTCATCTGAACACTGCAGGTTCTCATTAATGTTGCAGTTTAGTAAGAACATGTATATTGGGTGTTGTAATGAAGTATGCTTTTTTTTAAATAAACAGTGTTGATTTAATTAATTTCTGTGCTTTTAGTGTTTGGGTTCTATAAATATAACAACAAGCACATACATTGTCATTCAACAATCTTCATTGATTTTGGAAACCTTTTCATTTTTGGAAGTTGCCAGGTTAGTGTGGTTTTTTTAATATACACATTTTCATTTGCTACACAAGAAAGTGAGGCCCAGTTCTCCACTGCATTGTTCTTTATGAATTTCACATGTACAAAGTGGACATAAAATACTGCTATACCAGAGTAATAAGCCACACACCTGCAGAAGTAGGTCCCGAAATTGAGCCCTACAGGTAAAAACAAAGACTACTACCACTGGAGCTGAAAGAAGTTCTTTATCATCAGCTACAGACCCTTACATCCTAAAGTGCAAGCCGCAAATAAAGGGCAACATACACACTGTAAGTTCCTCCACCCACAACAGCTAAAAAGGGCAACAGCTAAAGCCCTCTCATTGATACCAATAGGAGTAGACTGGGCCCCTTAAAAATAGTAACTGTGCTTAATTACACAGTTTTATTCAAATATAGTAGTGTATATGTTTGAGTAGATTTAGCTATAGAGAAAGTTTGAAGGATATGCCATTTAAAGAGATCTATATCTAAAAGCAAATAGTTCCTTCAAACAAATGTGCATTTACAATACATCAAAACAGCTTCAGTCCCTGCATACTTCTATGAGAGGATCGTTAACTAGAATAAAATCCTAGCCAGTCTGTACTTTACCAGTTCACACAAACATTGGCCATTTCTCCCTACCTCTCAGGGTTTTCACAGCAGAGTGCTCTAATAATGTTTCAGCATACTTAAGTACATTTACTAGTACACCATGAACTATTCGAAATACAAAATAAACTGTAATGGTCAAAATAAAGTGTATATTGTGTCGTGCAGTACCCTGTTTTTTTAAATGTTTGTTCACTTTTTTAAAAATTAGAAATCAAACAATCTCATTAATTAGTGAGAATTAGTACTGTTCTGCTGTAAAACTCGGTCAAATGTTAGTATCTGATTTACAACTCTGAAAGATAGTCAGAATAATGGCACAATATGAATCCATAATAACCTATGTCTAGGGAAATAACCTTTATCTAGATAAGATACAGTGGTGCTGTAACTGGATATGCAATTTTAAAACATACATACTGCAGTATTAAGTCTCCATTATCCAACAGAGCAAAAAAATGTATTACAGTTCGCTGCAAAGGGCCAAAGTCTCATGGTTAGAGTACAAGATTGGCATCAAGAGCGCTACATGCCGTTTTCCCACAAACTGCACCCATGAGCCTAAGCAAGATGACCACTCAGTTCCTCAGTTTCCCCATCAGTAAAACGTAAGGAATACCATCTTCTTCACAGAGGAAGTCATTAACATTTGTAGAATGGTCTAAGAGTCTCAGATGAAAAGTGCTAAATGCAAGGTGTAACAGAACACTGAAATTTCCACAAAAAGATTCCACCCACTTTCTTTTAAGCTATTGTTAAAATAAATGCACAGAAATTAACCCATAAAAAGTGATATTCAAACAATATTAAGGACCTTAACCTCAAAGAAAGGAAGGAGATTCACAGTTAAGGCTGACATTCATTCTACCGTGCCTACTGCAGGTATTACAAAACAGGATAATTTTACATAGTGTGTATTACAAAACCTGTACACTAGGGGGAGACTTAAGTATGGCATTTCAGCTTACAGTATTGAATCCTTTGTTTTGCAGATCAAATCTTAAACGGTTCAGAGAATATTTGCATTCTACTGGTTTTGGTTCTGCTGTAAATGCTCTTTAATGCACCTACTGGCTGATAATTAGGTACATTGTATCAAGACTCAGTTCAAGAATCTTTTAAAGGTGAAAATAAAATAAAGAACCTTAAATTCAAAATTAACTTGAGGCCTTATTTTACCTTTCATTTAACCCCAGACACTTACTTTGGTTACCTATAGATAAGGAACATTATTTCAAAATTTGGGTTGCAGCACACTGTCCTAGAGTTGAATGGGAAAGTTATCCAACGTCCTGCTTTACTCAATACTCCTCGAATAAAGAGTCAGTGACACTAAGCCACTTTATAAGCAGACCTCCTCAAATGTGCTGGCAAAACTTATGAATTAAAATTTGCACATACGTCTACCCTTTAATGTGTGAGAAATTTCAGGTTCTACATATGCAACATGGATACACTTGACAATGTCACAAGAACAGCTAAGGAGGAGCCCCAAATCATTTGATAGTACTAAGTTTGGCTAACAGAATATTGCATATGGGAGTGTGCAACTATTTCCACAAATCACACAGTCTCTATGGCCTCCTACTGAAATCTCTCTGTGTACTGGGTTTTGGAATTCTCTCCTTAACCTGTGTCTTAGAGGTGGCATTAGATATTGGTGCCTTTTCTTCAGTCACCTTCAGTATATAGTTTTACTTTATTTAGCTTACTGTGTTTTAATGAAACATTGACTTTAAAGAAGTATTACAAAAAAATCATCTCTAAAGATTTCAGCACTGGAAAGGATTTGTACAGAAATTCAGCAATCTGTTAGAATTCTGCCACACAGCATCATCCAGGACCCTGGGCTAAAAAGTATATATGCAAAATACAACAGTGTATGGTTAAAACAATAAGATGATAGTCTAGAAGTGTTTTTGGTAGATATATAACTAAGCAGCAGTCACCTTATTCAGTTCAGCCGTGAGAAAATTCATTTAGTGCTCTATTCAGCTTAAGTCATATTTTAAAATTAAAAACAGTCAGTGTCTGGCAGGCTTCCTACTGGCCATGCTCCAGAAGGGAGACAGCTTAATTCACAATCAGAGAAGCCCACCGTAGGATCATAAGTCAGCTTCTATCCTGCATTCATACTAAGAAAATGACAATATTTAGACATTGTTTAAGACTTAAAGTAGTTGAACTGTTAAGTAGCTCTATGTCAAAATGCTCCTTTTTCCTATCAACTGGATTCTACCACAAGCTTTTTTTTTTTTTTTTTTTTAAATCAGAGGACATAAATCAGCTTGTAGTACAGAAAGAAGGGTCTAATTGTAGTGTACTTCCAACATGGGAGGGGGACACAGTTACCACACCATCATCATTTTTGGCTTGCAAATTTGCACACCTTTGGAGTTGGGTGGGAAGGCCATAAAATAACTTTGTTTACAGTCTGAAAACAATTAATGAACCCCTTAAAAGATTAAGCTGAAACATAGCTTCTATATTTGCATTTTTAATAAGACCATCACCGTGTCATCTCACTGCCTAATTTACAGTTAACTTAATGCTCAGATAGGCAATCTGCTGTAAAACAATGCTACTGACTAACATTTTCAAGTAAGGTATCTTTTGTAGTTTTTACATTAGTTAAAACATTTTGTTCATCTGTCACAGGCAAAGTCAGCCAAATGCACGTAGGTGTCTCCTGCTTTATGGCATAACACCAAAGGAATTTTATCCTTCAGGAGAGTATCAGCAGGTAGGCATACCAAGCTTCCACAAGCTAGCTAATCCAGAACCATCATGATTTTTTTAAAATCTTTAAAAAAAAAAAAAAAGTGTCCCATGATGACCAAGAGGGGGAAATACATACACCAGGACAAGTTTAATGAAATAACAAATGTATTCTGGACCAACATTGCTGGGCTTGGTTGGCTGACAAGAAAGAAAGCACTTGACACTGCATTTAGTTGCAAACAGTTCTATTGTGAGTTTTCCCAAGGTTCTGGATATCTGCTGAAAGGCTTCAGGCTTTGGGGACCATTCTCCTTGGATCTGCTTAGCCGGTCTGCTGTACAATTAAGCTGTCCCAGAACAAGTGGAGTCTTACTGAGAGGAGAATAAAGGTATGTCTATACAGCAAAAAACAAAACATAACCCCCACACTCAGCAGCAAGTCTCAGTCTGGGTCTACAGTTCTGGGCTCTCAGGGCTTTGGCTACAGCACTGAAAACAGCTGTGCAGGGTGAAACCCACCACCCTTTGAAAGCCTGAGCCCAAATGTCAACATAGCTATTTCTAGTGCCATAGCAAGAGTCTGTAGAGCCAGGCTCTGAGACTCTCTGCCGGGGGAGGGAGGGAGCTTTTTTGACGTGTAGACATACCCTAAGAAAGGGCAGACTCCTTAGCAGGGTGGGTTATTTGTGCCACCCTGATGATTCAGGTATTCAGCTAGTGATGTGCCATCAGACTTTATGAGCACGTTTTCTCCAGATTAGCCTTCTAAATGCTAAGATTGCTAACATGACTGATCACACCTCAAGGGCATATAGGTGGAACTTATTTTCACTTAATGATCATGTTTCCCTGGAGCTCCTCAAACCAAACAGGCTTGCCTCTCAGGCAATTTATATTCTGACTAAGCATCAGGGAGGATGGAACCAGGTGTCCAGAAATTTGTCAAAAGGTTTCTCCTGATCTGGGGGGAAGACTACTATTCTGGGAAGCAAGTGAAGAGAGAAAGGATACCCTCAAGACGCATAGAAATGGATCCAAGAGTCTGAGGAGATTCTGAGTGGGAAGCACACAAAGAAAACGAGATTCCAGCCTCTCTTTCCCAAGCAAGTCCACAGAGAGAAAAGGTCAACACAGCCCAAAATCTTTGCTTAGGGGTGAGAAGGAAGGCTTGGGTCTACTTCCAGGTACATGCACAAAAGAAAGCTGCCCCTTTCCAAAATACCAGAACTAAGCTTATACTTAGGAAGTAATCTCCAGCGTGTCTCTCTCTCTCCTGTATCCTAAGTGCAAAGGCGTGACTACTTTTCCTTGAAGAAAAGGCTTAGGGAAATACAACTGAATGCGTTTCTCTTAAAAAGGGGGGGAAAGTCTATCCAGTTTGAAGTGAACAGCTATCGTACAGAGCTCAGATAAGCTATTGTCCCACATCATGGCCAAATCCATAATGCCCAGTGAGCCACTAGGGAGGAGAAGATGACATTAGTGGAATATCTAAGGGACTCCTGAGGAACAGCATTCTGGCTATTCTCAGCTAAAGGGACTAAGCCTATGTCAGCAAAATTTATGTCGCTCAAAGGTGTGACTATTCCACCCCCTCCCGAATGGCATAAGTTACACTGATATAAGAACTTCTCCCGCCGACATAGCTTCTGCCACTTGTGGACACAAGTTTTTTATGCTGATGGGAGAGTGCTCTCCCATTGGCAGAGCGCGTCTTCACCAGACGCGCTGCAGTGGTACATCTTTATCAATATTTCTAAAACTTTCCTGAGAAGGGAAGAATAGAAAACCTCATATTGTAATGCCAACAGCCAGCAAATAACTCATCTGGAAACAAGTCTGTGTGGAACTTTCTAGCAGTAAACTCCAAATTCAATACAAAGAAAACCTTTAAGCCAATATACTCCATAAATGACATATCTTTTTTGAGCAAGGCATAACTGCAGAATCCAGTCTAGGTGAGGAGAGTCATTTATCCCTCAAATCTTCTGGGAGCATATATGGCCTGTGCAGATTTAGCAAAAATCTGGATGTGAGGAGTGATGAAGGTGCTCTGCATGATCTGCTAGACTGATGGATCGACTAGAAGGGAATCCTGAACAAAATGAATAAAACCACACAACCATGTTATTTTCAATCCTCTTTAAAGACTTTATTCCTTAGCAAGTGCTGGGGGTCAACTCAGACACTAAGTCATAAGATACTTCTCCCTTCTCTGAACAGTGACTCACCAAAGAATTTATAGAAGTTTGGGAAAGGACAGTGCCAAGCAATGAAGAGACTTTTACAAAGAGACCAGTATTGACCCTTTGGGAACCTCTCTCAAAGCCTTTATAGGAACTCCTGGGAGGAGTTCAAAGTCCCCCAGTAAGATTTAAATTCAAACACTTTACAGGCCAGAGGAAAAGGAACTGGGGAACTCAGTGACATCCCTTTCCTCAGGAAGTCTTCAAGTACTACTTCCACCTAAGTCCGCGGCTATTCAAGGGAGGACTTCTTTCCCCTGTATATGAACTGGATGGGCTGGCTTTGTCAGTCACAGCCAGAGGAACTACCCTCAGCCACTATCTCATTATGCCAATATTTTGGAGAGAACCTCTATGCAGCTTGGTTTTTCTTTCATAGAAATCACTTCAACCACTAACTCACTCCAATGAGATTGTGGAATTTTTTCCCTCCTCGGATAAGATAAAATGCTCATGATCCCAATGGCAAAGCACAACTGCCAAGAGCCACAGTTGAGGTGGAGTTTCTCTTTTTCCTTAGCTTTCACAGCTTTCACTCGCGGAACAGGAGTACCGGCGTCGACGGCGAGCACTTCCGGGATTGATCCAGAATCGATTTATCGCATCTAGACAAGTCGCGATAAATCGATCCCAGAAGATCGATTGCTTACCTCTGGACCCGGAGGCAAGTATAGACCTACCCAGAGAATCAGCAATTTGAAGATCTATCCCTGGCCTTCACTACTGTGGAATGTACAAATTTTTCCTCAGAACACTCCCCATGAAGTTGGCACATATCATGATACCCATTTTACAGACAACTGAAGCACAGAGATTAAGTAGCTTGCCCAAGGTCACTCAGAGTATGGATCTCCTCCTATCCATTTGTCAAAAATCACAAAACAGGACAGACTAATAGCTGCTAAGTTATTGTTTAAAAAATACTCTATTGCTAGGAAACCAAAGCTCAAAACTAAATGTTAATAAAGGAAAATAGAAGTTTGATTAATTTTGTACTTAATATTTTGAAATTATATAATTACTACTGAGAAGCCATAAGATATCTGATTTACGTGAAACTGATTATCAGTTTTTCTGCCCAAAATTAATTTGCAAAACTTACCCTATTACAAAACTTACCCTGTTACATTACAAGACATTTTTTAATTTTCACGCACCCTGGAGTCTTTTCTTCTTTGCTGATTTTTTTCACTCTGTACTGTCGAATCTCTCGCACCAATGTATAAAAAGCATCCTCCACTCTCTGCATTGTAAAACACAACTCCTTAAAATCTGCTTTATTGACAGAGATGATGTACTGGGACACCCATCACAGAAAAAACACTGAAAGTATGAGCTTTACTTGAGAAATGTAGGTATATGGAGCACAAGTAATTCTAAGGGCTGTGTTCATATTGAGTCTGCAGACAGAAAGCAAGAGCCTGCCTATCAGAGGAAAGGAGGAGCACCATGTCTATACTGTCACAGATAGATTCCGTGGCTCCATGTTCTTTAATTGATGCTCTCTACTGAAGTTATCCCTGTCTTGTTTTAAAGGTTAGTTTTAAGACTTATTTCTGTACCCAATTTTGCTAGGGAAAACATTTGTCATTTATGCATTTTTAAAAACATCTTGAGAGAGAGGTAAGTTTGGGCTTGATAACTTATCTTTGGTCAAGTGGGTGCGTAAGCTACTGTCTACTCTTCTTTAAAGCAGCAAGATTTGCCCTCATGTAGATCTCTACATGAGCGCTTTACATCAGGGAAGGTTATGCTACATATTTCAAGAACAGATACAAAGAAACATCTACTCATATGGGCAGTATTTAACTCAATGGTGTATTGTTCAATTTTTAAAGTGACCACAGGTTAGTTGTTATGGGGAGGGGTTTGGTGCGTTTTTTGTTTGTTTTTTAAAAATGGAACTCATTTGCCAGCCAAGGTACAAGTACTGTTAGCCCTAATTTTATCAGAAGAATATATTTGGATGAAATACATAGAGTCACCTCTTTAAAATAATGTGCCTTGAATTAAATGTTCGTTTCTAAAATAATGAGTCAACAATTTACACCACACCAGAAATAACATGCATATTATCGCTCGTAAGTTATTTCTCCAAAGTAGAGAAATAGTAAGTTTTGTTACAGATTGTAGGATGAAAAGTTCAGAAGTTACCACAAAAAGTGGCTTTAGTCTACACTGTCTGAGCCAGATCCAGGCAATTGCTATGGTACCTTTGCAACATGGTGGTGCAGAGACTGTAAAGCTGGCCACATCAGCCAGAAAAGGAATCCCCTATCATGAGGGCAATCTGAGTAGCACAGCCACAATAGACAACTCTATAGCACCCACCCACTCTCTCTCTCTCAGCTCTGTGTTTAGGACATTGTGAGAATATGCCATCTCTTCAGCAATAAAAGAAAAACTGGGAGAAAACCTGAGATAACTAACCAGTTGAAAGACAGAAAGGTGTGGAGGGATAGCTCAGTGGTTTGCGCATTGGCCTGCTGAACCCAGGGTTGGGAGTTCAATCCTTGAGGGGGCCACTTAGGGATCTGGGGCAAAATCAGTACTTGGTCCTGCTAGTGAAGGCAGGGGGCTGGACTCGATGACCTTCAAGGTCCCTTCCAGTTCTAGGAGATGGGATATCTCCATTAATTAATTAATCAACCAAAAATTGGCAAATGGCTATTTCAGAGAACTGCAGGTGATTGGCTCTGCCAAACTTAAAGGCCCACTGAAATCTACGGGACTGTTTTAAGTTGCATTGGAGCCCAAAATGTCTGGCCCCAGGACTGGGTAAACAAACAGGTAAGCCACCTTTTTGTTTACCCTCTCCTGGAGCCAACCTTTTTGGGTGAGCCTTTAAATTTGGCAGAGCCAATCAGCTGCAGCTCTACCTACCTCTCAGGTCCTGTGCTGAGCACAGCTCTTCCAGCTCCAAGGATTGGGGCCTCTGCTTTCCGTAAACAGATTTAACTTGAGTTGAGAAGAACACATTATACCGGTTTACCTCAACTTCAATCTACCTTGGCTAATGCACACAGTCTGCCCCAATAATTTTTATAATTATAGTTTTAAACCTTTATGTAAGAATTATTAAATTGTCTAAAAGCATATCTATGCACTGTGCAACTGAGATCAGCAGAGAATCCCAGGAAACAAAAATAAATCTAATATTTACTGATATTGCTATTAGCTCTACTTTGCTATATACGATGCCACAGGAGATCATATTTAAAATTAATCATTCAAAAGCCAGAGTTTGCTATCTGAAGGTTTCCCTGAACAGCAGCCATTTCTGAAGATGAAACACACTGTACTTTTGTTTGTTTGTTTATGGATAAATAAAATAAAATTAAGCTCAAGAAATAAAATCTACCCTCTTCAGAAGACGGGGAGCTTAAATTCATATCCACAAAATACTGATGGCCTGACGATTCTTATATTTAAAAATCTAGTAGTTTGTAGAAGAACATGTACAAAAAATGTAAGCCAAGTAAAGCTCATATTTTCATGTTTTCCTGGGAGGTGGGGGGGGATCTTATTCACACAGAGAATAAATAGTGATCAGCTGCAGCGTGCCAGAGCACATGCTGTGCAGAAATCAAGATACTTAGGGTTTACTGTTTTGCAGAAGAAATATGAAATTTGATTCTGTAGCTGTGATATCAGAAATAAGACAATGCGCCTTCATTTGACTTCATAATGCCAATGTCCCCATCACCAATAACAGGAGGTGTGATTTTGCGTTAGCGATGCAGAGAAACACACAGAGAGAAAAGAAGTTTCTACGACCACCACCAAGAACGTAACATTAGGACTCTAGTTAACAGGAGTCATACTAGAAAGAACATCTTTTAACAAGAGATATTTAACTAGTGTGACAATCTACACAAGGGACAATTTTTAAAAAGAGTCAGTCACCACAGTGATATGTTTAAAAAAGCAACTGTAATACTTTTTTAAAAACACTTTTGCATTACTGTTTCTCTTTTAGGCTCACTTCATAAAGTTAATAAATTGATGGTAATTCAAGGTCATAGTGGCCCCACCAGAAAGTAAAAAGAATAGCCCTTTTCAGTATGTCAACACTTTTCTTTAAGCAATTACAAAATTAAATATATCACATGCTCTTTAATGGAGAAGTTCATATGTCTGTAGGGTACTGGTCTACTTTAAACACATTAAAGGCCCATGACACACAAGACCTTGCAGCACAGTGTATTTGAGATGCTGTTGAAGACTCCTCGTACATAGCCAGATGGCTAATTTAAAATGTGACTATTTACAAAAATAAAAGGCTATTTGAACATAGGCCAGAATGCCTACAGTATATTCATATATTGTCCTTTTGCAAATAATACTTTAAAAGAACATCTAGTGCAGGGTGAATAAAAATCAGTTTAAAAAAAAAAAAAACCCAAAAATTGGATTTTTATTTAAACTGGATATTTTTAATTTAAAATAAATACAAGTTTATTTTAAAAAAATAGATTTAAAATTAAATTTGAAATTGACAACCTAGGTTAAGGCCTTCACTTAATAAAATCATTTAACTAAACAAAAAATATCAAGACAGTACACGTTTGCTGTCAAGTTTTAAAGAAAGTAAAACCAATGGATTGATGGAAGTCACTGGCTAAGCACTTGGAATCAGAGTTTGCTTAAGTCTAAGTTAGCTTCTGACAGCAGTAGACTCTTCTGTAGGTGCAGAGAGACTATTTTCCTCATGTGAGTTATTCAGTTCAATTACTAGTTCATTCAAAGTTAAAAACATCAACTGGGAGTTGAAAGAGCAACAAAGCTTGTTTTCCCTCTTCCAATGTATGAATAAAACAACATATGATAGGATGTGAGCACTACTAATTCTAAAATCTTGAAGGACATGTCTGAAAACAATCAGTTCAATTCATTAACTACATATAATACCTCCTTTGTTTAATAAATCAATTTTAAATGCAAAATACTTTAATAAGAAAAAGTTTATGTATCCAGCACATTTAAGGTAGTTTTATTTAATTATTTTTTTTAAATGTCCATCCAAGTAGATCTTGACACAAAACACAAGTAAAAAAATTAATCATTCACCATTTTCCAACATAATAAAAAATGTAAAAATTGAGAATTTGAGTGTCAGTTAAGCTATATAAATGCTTAAATAAATACATATTGATACAGTGTATCCTCCTGGATAACAAAAAGAAAAAATTTAGTGCAAAGGCTCTATGTAGTTGTATATCAACATGTTTTAATGGTTACCAATAGATGACCATGAACCTTTCTTTAGAAAAATAACCAGAGAGAACAAATGCAAATCAAGATTAAAAGAAACTATTTAATTGGTTTCCTGTTTGTGGATTTAAATCATGGTTAAAATTGGTGATTTGAATCACTAATTTAAATCACCCACCCTGCAAACTGAACACTCAGAATTAGTGAGTATTTTTGATCTTAATCTCTCTAGGCCACAGCTGCTCATCTGTAATATGGTAATAAATAATGCACCCTCATCTTACAGGTGTATTGTAAAATTCATAAATATTTGTGAAGCACTCAAATGGTATAGTGATGAGTGCCATAAGAAGCCCATGAGAAAATGAATAATTCTGTCTTCAGATGTGTACAGCAAATAAGGCCCAGGGCCACAAATTTAACAATGAAGATAAAACAAAATATTAAACAGCTACTCATTAAGTGATCACCATCCATCCTGTGCACTGAGTAAGGCATGGGGCCTTTGGGAAAAATATAATACATGATCATGTAATTAAAGATCGTCTCAAAATCCATATACACAAGGGGGACAAATTAAGGTCCTAACGTATGAATGTTTGCCTTTGCAACCTTAATCATGTTCTTTTAATAGTGTTTGGATGTTTTGTTTTGTGTGATTTCCAAGGTTATTTTAAAAAAGCAAACTGAAAAAAAAAAAAAATGGCACGTATACCCTGGCACCTATATGGGTCATAGGCAGAGTTGGAACCTTTAGATCCATCACACAGACCTCTGCCACTTAGCAATAGTACAATATCATCTTTGTGGACCAGCACTAGAGGGGAATGAGATACCCCTTTTGCCAGGGGATTTCACAGATATGTGCTGACAGCAAAGGAATGGCACGACTCAGGAATCTTAGGTGCCATTCCAGGAATATCACTGACACAAAGTATCAGAGGGGTAGCCGTGTTTGTTGCTTTTTACAGATTCACACTGAGGGTCCTGTGGCACCTTTGAGACTAACAGAAGTATTGGGAGCATAAGCTTTCGTGGGTAAGAACCTCACTTCTTCAGATGCAAGTCTGCATCTGAAGAAGTGAGGTTCTTACCCTCGAAAGCTTATGCTCCCAATACTTCTGTTAGTCTCAAAGGTGCCACAGGACCCTCTGTTGCTTTTTACTGACACAAAGGCCACCATCTCCCAAATTTCAAGTCCCTGCTCCAAAGCATGGGGGTTACAAATATATGCGCACTAGATTTTTTTTTTTTTTTTAAAAACATGAGCAAAACAATGTATTTTGCCCTAGCTTTATTCTCAGAAATGTCTGAACTACTTTGGCTGAAATTTCCCCCCAAAAAACACCAACCTGAGACAGACACCAGGCATGGAAAATTTTAACTGAATAGTTGAAGTTGGAAAAAATTACAAGCAACTGAAAACAGGGCCTTAAGGGAAGTGTGGGGCAACCTTAATAGGTCATGCTACCAGTCCCTCATAATAAAATATAATAGCTGCATACTATACATAGATAAGGTACCATTATTTTACATAGATCTTTGGCATGATACCTGCAAATGGCAGGCTGGTTCAAGTAACAATTTTTTATATTTAAGTTTTTTTATTTCTACAGCCCTAACCTGACAGTGAGGAGTGCACAAGTGGAGTCCTGTAAATGGAACACCACTTACTTCACTAGAACTCCCAGTTTGAGCTGGGGTTCACCTATGTGGGACTTATGTGTTCATACAACAGACAGTTAAAATAAAAAATAAAAAAAACAAGTAATTAGTCATTTATATCAACTCTTAAATAAAACGTTTTCAAAATCTGTCTAAATATGCATTCTCCACAATAAATCAAGCCTTTTGTGGCTAATGTTACAGTTCAAGGAATTCTCACCCACAGATACACCCTCACCCACACTCTCCTTTTAATCAAATACTATGATGGGAGTTGGAAAAGAAATTAAGTAACACAGAAGGAAAACGTACAACCCTAGGTTCAAACACATTTTGGGCTCAGTCCTGAAGTTACTCTTTGTGCATCTCCTATAAAAGGTAAAAAAGTACTTGCAATGGTTGCAAAATCTAGCCTTAAAAACAAAAATCATCCCTAGTTTAAAGAGGTGCAACTCCTTTTGATTTCACTAGGAGCTGCTTCCTCATATGCCAAGGCTGAATTGATTCTACGAGTTAAGTCAAACACACAGAAAACGAAATACAGAGGGCAAGATGTTATGTTATTTATGGATGTCAGACTTATTTGATGCAGAATGCCAATTTTTATTTTTTTATTTTTTATTTTTGGTCCATGAACAGGGATATAAATTATGGCGTCAATCCCACTGCAAAACTCCTGCTGATTTTAATGTGAAGTTGGCACAAAAATGGAGAATGTGACCTTTCTGGAGTAACTAAATCTTCAGTTTTTTGTTAAGTACCTTGTTGTCACATTCAATATCACTTTGAAAAAATATACACACCTTTATGACCATTCTTATTCCTGCTCATCCTTACCCTCCTTTCAAAAATCTCTCTGGCCTTCTCTATATAGTATATGTGCTGATTTAAACTAAACTAGCACCAAAAACTGAAGTGGAGAATTAATGCAACCCCCTAGTATAGACAATGTTATATCACCATAAAGGTTTATACCTGCAGCTGCAACAAAAACTGTGTATGGACAAGCCCTTTGTCTCTCCCCTCTCTGCTCCACTCTATATTTTTTCCCTTCAGAAACTCCCAGCTCCCCCAGGGCTTCACATTCAGCCTCTTCCCTCATTCTATCTGCTAAAATAGTCAGCAATTAAATAGTTAATGTTGAAGTGTCATCATTGACCTTTAGAGCAAATGCACCAATGAGATTAACAGAGGGGTGGGAAATTTCTACCTCATTGTTTCAGGCTTTCTGCAGCCTCCAAAACACATCACTGCATCACTTAGTCTGTTCATGTTTGAAAGGCAGTCTTTGCAACCACGAGGACTAAAAATCTCTCTTAAATGAAAGCTTAACTTCTACACAGTCTGAATATTTCATGTGGGCTAGATGTGGCCCACAGGCTATATATGTTTGACACCCCTCATTTAAAAAGAGTTATTTTGAGAGAGAATTTCTCTCTCTCTCTCACACACACACACACACACACACACACACACACTAAAACATTAAAGGTAGCATCTTGGTAAAATTAAAGACAATGTTCTTCATCCAATTCCCTTTTGACAACATTTTCTGTGTTTGAGACTACATCATTGTGGTTCCGTAAGAAGGTACTTAATCTATAATGATATTGTTGATTTACCAAAAATAAAAATAAAGATCTAATGATTCAATTCCTAGAAGGCAAGATTTTCAAGAGTGACTAGTTATTTTGGATCCTAAATTTCTGTGTTTCAATTTTAAGACACTTTTAAAGAGGCTTTATTTCCCCAAGGATGTATGCTCAGGGCCTCTTTAAAACATCTCACATGGATACTCAAAATTTAAGCACCCAAAAATTAGTAGTATCTGACCAAGATTTTCAAATGTGACAATGGAAAAGCAAAAAGAACAGGAGTACTTGTGGCACCTTAGAGACTAACAAATTTATTAGAGCATAATTTCATCTGTATTTAATCAGGCTAGTATACTGTCTTTTAAAATCTACATGAATGTTGGGCATAAACTCTTTAAAAGTCTCCTATTAAGAGGTAAAAAAAATCAAATATCAAATAGATTTGTGACAATTCTTAAACTGAATTGTAAGCAAAGATAAAACTGCACAGATTTTTGAATGGTGATTGAACAAGCAATTTTATATCAGGCAAGCATGAAAAGAAAAGCGGGTAAGCACAAAAAGAAATCAAAGGCTAGGTACGTTAATTATGTTTCTGTTTTGAAATGTATTCCTAAGAAGTAATTTCAAACTTGTTAGCAATGGGTTCTATAAAAGCTATCTTGGAAAAGGAAAGGGGAGGTAGATTTCTGTAACAAAGATCATTGTTTAAGAAAGTAAAACAAAAAATTACAACACTAAATGATAGTACAGAATTAATAGTCCACAGCAGTATTTGTTTGCTGTTTATTTCCTAATTTTTTCATTTTTGTCCTACCTAGTGTCTTGTTAATGAGACACACGCAGGACCTCCCAGACAGGAATATTGTAACTTCTATATTTATTCAGCCAGTTTGTATGCCACTTGGCTTACTTAAGACACTTCTTCTAGTTTACCCTCTAGTCCTAAAGTTTTATGACTTTGGAATCTTCCTTGACATAGGTTTATGCTCCAAATATTACTGCACATCCAAATTTAGAACTCCTGAATTTTCTTCTCAATGAATTTTACTCTCTATTTAGAAGTTGCATGAGTTAGTCCATTAGGTTAAAGATGGTCAGAAAACTGGGTAGTAGTGGCAAAATAGCATAATTTGATTAATCCGGACATTCTGTGGATGTGTAAAATACATAATTTATACCTGGATTTCTAAGGAGTTCTACCCACTGGTGTAGGGATGAATCCACCACCTGGGCAGTGTGCAACAACATTCCCCTTTGAGACAGCTCCTTTCCTTCAATAGCCCTATTCTGATTCTAAGCATAAATTACACTTTTTTGCTAGCCAAGAACAAGAGCTCAGAACTCCAGAACTCTGGTTAATTGTCTGACTGCTGAACACCTTCACTAAGAAAGTGATTCATGTCCTTCACACCGTCTTTTTTTTTTTTTTTTTTTTTTTTAAAGTGAAACACACTCTCAAACTATTAAAATCAAGTAAAACTTGAAGAAATATGCTATTGCTTAGTAGCTGAATGCAACAGAGGCCCGGGTCTCATTCCTTAAGTCTGAACTATTGAAATGCATCATTGATCAGTGAACGAGTACCAGTTGTCTGGGGGTCCACAGAATGACAAAACACCACAAATTTTCCTCTAGAGAAATATGCATTAACACCAAAATTTGGCAGTTGCTGGAGTTTTGAATGCTCTGGTACTTTCACGATTCAGTTCTTGAAATTCTGCTTGTGTGTCTTTGTTTTGAACTTTACCTGTCTTGTTTTTGCTGATGTTTCAATGAAAGGAATTCCATAACTTCGTGCTAAGTCCTGAGCTTGTTTTGTATCTACTGTTCTGGAAGGTAAGTCACATTTGTTTCCTACTAGCACCATGGGGACATCTTCAGAATCTTTAACTCTTTTTATTTGTTCCCTAAAATAAAATGGAAAGATTTCATTTCAATACTTTTAGTAGTGTTAATACAGTAGAATTTTAGGGGAGGAAACAAAATGCAGTTAGACATTTCTATTATTTCCAAATGGGTCAACACTACATCATAGTTTCCTTTTATTTGATGTGTACATTATTTGAAACTTTTCAATAACAGTTAAACTAGGAGATACTACTGCCTTTCCCCCCAGATTTAGCATTTCAACTAAAAAAAAAAAAAAAAAGAGCATAAATATTGGTCACATGGTTATTGATAGCGGTGGGACTCCAAGAGCTAAAATTACATGAGTCCTGATTCCATTTACACTACACCTGCTTTACTTTTATCCCCACTTTAGAGTCCTTTCACATTGCCAGAGCAACATAAATGGCCTCTGTGTGGATGAGAATCAGGCTCAGATAGTGTTCTTGTTTTATTCCCCAGGGACTTTGTCCCATTTAGCCAAAACTCCTACTCCTGTCTGGTGGAGTAGTGCAATAGCAAAGTCATAAAAGTCTATCTTAATTTTACAATATTTGAGCTCTCTACCTGAAGAGATTAACAAAACAGCAGAATAAAAACTCGATTATTTGGTAGGAAAAGATCTCCAAATATGCTGCAAGATCTTATTTACTAGGGTTCTTAACTGTAAATGAGGTGTGATGGCTTTTGTGAGCAATGGCAAAGTTTATGAGGAAACTGTCCCCTCCTTCCCACTCCTCTTCTTGGCCAGGCAACGTGAGCAAGTAATTTGTTTCCAAGGCTAGCATCAGAGGCACAGTTGATTTGCTCCTCTTCTAAGAGCTCGCCTACACTTGCGGTGGCATGTAGGGTACACGTAACTACACACTGCAGTGAAAAGCAGGCTGCGTCCATGCTGACGTTTAGATACATGTGGCAGTTAAAGGGTCTGGTGGGGAGAGGCACGGGGAGCCCTTCCCTACAGCCCTGGGCAAAGCGTCCACCCCACCCTCCCTGCCAGAGCCTTTCCCCATTGCCCAGGCAGAGCCTTTTCCCTCCACCCTGCAAGTGACACCCACCCACTCCCCTGCCAAAACTTTCCGTGCTGCCTCGCACCACACCACACCCACCAGAGCTAGGGTTACCATACGTCCGGATTTTCCCAGACATGTCCGGCTTTTTGGGCCTCAAATCCCCGTCCAGGAGGAAATCCCAAAAAGCCAGAAATGCCCGGGAAAATAGGGAGGGAGGGCCCGGCGGTGCTCAGCCGGGGGCCGGGGCCACTAGGGCCGGCGGTGCTCGGCCAGGGGCCGGCACCCCAGGGCCCAGGCCAAGCAGGAGACGCCCGGGGCCAGAGCCTCTTGGCCTGGGCCGGCCGCCGGAGGGAGCCGCTCGGCCCGGGGGGCCGGACTGGGCCATGCCGCGCCCTGCCCCAGCCCCAGCTTACCTGCTGCCTCCCTGTTTCAGGCTTCCCGCGAACATTTGATTCGCAGGAAGCAGGGGAGGGGGAGGAGCAGGGGGTGGAGCGTTCAGGGGAGGGGGCAGATTTGGGGCAGGGACTTTGGGGAAGGGGCAGGGGCAGGACTGGGGAAGGGGCAGAGTTGGGGCGGGGCCAGGGCCCCGTGGAGTGTCCTCCTTTTTTTAAATTAAAATATGGTAACCCTACCAGAGCCTCTCTCTACAGTGCCACCCCCTCGCTGAGCCTTTTCTGACGCCCCGGCGCAGCGCAGCATTCACCACCACCAGAATCTTTCCCCGCTGCCTAAGCCTTTCACTGTGGCAGGAAAAGGCTCCAGCAGCAGGACACTACACTAACAATAGCAGTGCAGACATGTGACGCATTGCTTGGGCACATAGAGAACCGTACAGGGTACAGACCCTAATGTTCTGGCATGTGTGTATTCCACTCGTCTAAGCAATGCCCCACCATCTATACTGCTATTTATACCTGTACTAGCTGTTCATGCAGTCTGTACTCTACATACCGCCATAAGTGTAGACACAACATTAGTGTCTCAATTTACTGTCTTCCCACATTTAGAAAACATGCAAGGTTCTCAAGAATTGTTTATGATCAATGTTTTATTGTACAGCATTTTTGCTGATTGATTATACTGCCTGACATCCTTTTGCACATACTATCTCAGCTTTTTTAACCAATAAAATACTATTAAAAACCCACAATAGCTGGCATGTATTAAAATCAATACTGCTGACATCTATGCTAGGGGGCGATTTTAAGATCTCTCTCTTTAAATCACTGATTTACTTTTCTCTGAGACTTTCTTTAGTAAGGGGATCCCTCTTTCAAATACTAGTTAGAATGCATCTTTCAAATACTGGATTAAAACTATTTGGCAAGACAATGATGTTGCTGAAAGAATCTCCACAGATAATGCCAATCACTAATTTAATTTGTTTCCCACCCAGACAGTCTGGAAGTTTACTCCTTAATTAACATAGCTATGGTTTCTTATCTTTCCAGGTATTTAGTTCTGTGAACCTTCAATCTCAGATCACAAGCTCATTCACTGATGTGTGAACAGAAGAATTCAACCCTTAATGTTCTGCGGGGAGAGGTTGTATAACAAGAAGCCTTCTTACATAATTACAGTTGTGCTCTCTGCATTATCTCTGTAAGAAGGGTTTAAAAGCCATACCATATAACTCAAAATACGGAAAGCTATGTTCCTTTTACTGTTAAAGCAAGAATAAAAATAAGTTTGCTATAACCACACAGGAAGTCCTCTGGACTGGTGGTTGAAGCATGAAGGGATACATGAATCTTTAGCGCATCTAGCAGGTAAATATGTTACAACAACAGCTACAACAGTGCCATGCGAACGCCTGTTCTTGTTCACAATGTCACCTGAAAGTGAGAAGCAGGCAGCATTATCTCCTGCAAATTGTAACCAGCCTTGTTTGTCTGAGTGATTGGCTGAACAAAAAGTAGGATTGAGTGGATTTGTAGGCTCTAAAGTTTTACATTGTTTTATTTTTGAATGCACTTTTTTTAAAAATAATTCTACATTTGTAAGTTCAACTTTCATGATAAAGAGATTGCACTACAGTATTTGTATGAGATGAATTTAAAATTTTTTTTGTTTTTTACAGTGCAAATATTTGTAATCAAAAATAAATATAAAGTAAGCACTGTACACTTTGTATTCTCTGTTGTAACAGAAATTACTATATTTGAAAATGTAGTAAACATCCAAAAATATTTAAAATAAATGGTATTTTATTGTTAACAGCGCGATTAATCATGATTAAAAAAATCAATCATTTGACAGCCCTATATTTTTCTCATGTGCCTTGCCTCCCCTCTCCCCCAATGTGGGCTTGCTAGTTATACAAACCACAAGATTAGGTTGATTAATGCACTGTATGTGGGACTAAACGAATTCTTAAAATGAATCTAGTACAAGAGGTGAACTTAGAATGTCATGGCCGTGTTTCACATTGGGAGCACATTACTCTAGCGCTCTGGGATCCGCACTGGCTTCCAATATGTTCCTAGGTTGAATTCCAGGTGATGATAATTTATTAAGTCACAAAAGGTTTGAGACTTAAGTTTCCTCTAAGCTGCGTGGCCGCGCAGCTGCCTATTAAGCTCCACACAGGGGCTCCGGGCCATGGCGGGGAGAGGCGCCCCTCCCCCAACCCCAACACAGACCTGCCCTGGACTTGCAGAGGGAAAGGTGCCCCTCCCCTGGCTCCAACTCAGCCCTGGCACGGATCTGCCATTCCCAGGGGAAAAGCGCCCCTCTCCCCCAGGTGCTGCTGCAGGGGGAGAGAGACTGGGGGGGGGGGCCCCCCCCCCCCCTGTAACCCCCGGGCAGCCTGCACCCCTGACCTCGCGGCGCGGGGCCCGCCCCCGCCCCGCTGTCCCCCCCTGGCACCCCCCCCCCCCCCCCACACACACACAAACACACCGCAACCCTCTGCCCCAGCCCTGAGCCCCTCATCCTCGGCCCCACTTCGGAGCCCTCACCTCCTTTCCCCCTGCACCCCAATCCTCTGCCCCAGCCTGAGCCCTCCCCCCCCACACACACACTCCAAACCTCTCGGTCCCACCCCCACCACATGAATTTTGTTATATGCACCAATATGGAGGTGATCACCTCCATAGCGGTACACATAAAATTCATTCCGTACATGCGTAGGAAAAATTAAAGGGAACACTGGTTGAGACTGCCACTCTCTGATGCCAAATTCCCAAAGTTAAGATCAATGGAAGATGGAGGCAAGAGAGCTGAAGATCCTCACTATAAATAGGAGGGAGCGCCTCACCGGGTATTCTCTGGAAGTGGTCCTGAATTTGGAAGTGTGCTCCGCTCCCCCTTCCCTTGGTCCAAAGTCCAAATCTGTTAATCTTTTTCTTCAGGGTACAGACCAATAGTTACCCTAATTTGTGTTTATTTTAATTATCCTTATATTAGCAGTATGGATCTTTGTTTGTGTCACTATTGGAAAAGTTGTTCTTTATATTTTGTAATATATTTATGACATGGGCAATTTTTTAAAGGTTTTTAATACATAAATAGCCACTATAATCAGGAAAGTCAGAATACATATCATATTAAGTCATAATAGATAACTAGGGCCAAGGTTTTCAAAGTATACATAAAATTTGGTGTCTGATTTGAAAAACCTAAACAGACCCCCAGGCTCCATCCATACATCCTGCTATACCAGGTGTGGGCAAACTATGGCCCACAGGCCACAGCCAGCCCGCGGGACCGTCCTGCCCAGCCCCAGAGCTCCTGGCCCAGGAGGCTAGCCCCCGGTCTTCCCGCACTGTCCCCCCTCCCTCACAGCCTCAGCTCGCTCACTCTGCCGCTTGCACAATGCTCTTGGCAGCGGGACTGTGAGCTCCGGGGGCAGCGCAGCTGCAGAGCCAGGCCTGACCGGTCTCTGTGCTGCGTGACGGCGGCGCGGCCCAGCTCCAGCTGGGCGGCGCAGCTGTAGCGCCACCAGCCACTGGTGCTCCAGGCAGCGCGGGAAGGGGGCACGGAACAGGGTGGGTTGGATAGAGGGAAGGGGAGTTCAGGAGGGTGGTCAGGGGGCAGGGGTGTGGATAGGGTTGGGGGGGAACAGGGGGTTGAATGGGGACAGGGATCCGGGGGGGGGGGCGGGGCAGGCAGTCAGGAAGGGGGAGGGTTGGATGGGGTGGCAGGGGGCAATCAGGGGACAGGGAGAAGGCGCAGTTGGATGGGGCGGCAGGGGGCAATCAGGGGACAGGGAGAAGGCGCAGTTGGATGGGGCAAGGGTTTCGGGGGGGGGGGGCTGTCAGGAATGAGAGGAAGGGTTGGATGGGGCAGCGGGGGTCCGGGAGCAGTCAGGGGACAGGGAGCGGGGTGTGTGTGGATGGGGCAGGGGTACCGGGAGAGCCGTCAGGGAATGGGGGGAGGGGGTAGAGATAGGAGGTGGGGGCCAGGCCATGACTCCCTCCCCTAACCGGCCCTCCATACAATTTCCAAAACCCAATGTGGCCCTCAGGCCAAAAAGTTTGCCCGCTCCTGTGCTATATAGTGACAGATAAGGGCCCCATGGAGATGGGTTTTTTGGTTCACACCATGGATCGCCATATCTTTTCATACTTCACACACAGAGCACAACTACTCTACTTTAATTCCAAGAGTGCCTGCTATAGCCTCAGAATGGGCAGGATTTGCCCGAGAGATACAAATCACCTCCATTCACCTCAATAGGATGTTAACGTTGAAATCTCCTCATTTCCATATTTATTTTACATTTTATTTACCTTTCAAAATTGCCCAACTTCTTGACCTTCCAGCAGGCTTCAGCCATCTCCCTTCTACCTACTCAAAACCCTGTGTAATGCTCCAAGCGTAAGTGGCAAATTGGAAATATTCTGGCTAAGTAACTAAAGGATTGATTAGTATACATTTAATGGCCTATTAACTGCAATAGCAGCTTTGAAACCCTGCTTATCATATTTACTCCGGGTGGAATTCTGCACCACTGTTAGGGTGACCAGACGTCCCGATATTTACTTGTTTGTCCCGCATCCCGACCGATGTTCGGTCGGGACGCGAATTGTCCCGATATTTTGCTCTCAGGCGCACAGGCGGAAGGGCTCACGCTCCCGCACCCCGACTCCGCCCCTTCCCTCCCCCATTGGATCCCTCCCCAAATTCCCGCCCTTGCCCCGCCCCCTCACTGCCCCATTGGATCCCTCCCCTGGCCCCGCCTCTTCCCCAAGCACTCCACATTCCTCTCCTCCCTCCCACCATCCCAGACTTACGCTAATCAGCTGTATGGCAGTGCAAGTGCTGGAGGGAGGGGGAAGAAGCAGGAGGTGGAGCGGAGGCGAACTGGTGTGGGGGGAGAGGGTCGTGGAGCTGCCGGTGGGTGCTCAGCCCCCACCAATTTTTCCGATGCTCCGGCGGCTCTGGGTTCTTTTGCTTTTGTTTATTTTTTTCCCTCCGCTGCTGGCTCGTTTTTGTTTTTTGTTTTTTTTGCTCTGCCCGCACCCCGCATCCCGATATTTCACGTTTCTCATCTGGTCACCCTAACCACTGTACATGTGCAGAACTCATGTATGGCGCAGAATTTTTTTTTAAACCGCACAGAAAATACATTCTGCCCCAGAAGTGCTGCAGTTCTGCCTTTTGCCCACCAGAGGCCACTGTGGAGCCAGAAGAGCCAGGAGCATGAACACAACTGGCTGTTCTGGCACCACAGCGACCTCTGGTGGGAAAAAGATAGAACTGCAGCACTTCTCAGGCAGAAAATATTTCTGTGGGGAAAAAATTTCAGAATTCCCCCAGGAGTAGAAGTTTATCACGGCATCCTGCCCACGGAGCGGTTAGGACAGAGAGTGGAACACATGAGGCTGCTGGGGCACAAGCTCAGAAGCTAGTGGAGTGACAGCACTGAGGGGGTTGAATGGGAGTGGGGGTGCAAGACCACATGGAGATGGGGAGGGGGCTGCAGAGACCTGGGGGTGGGCAGGTGCAGGGACAGATGTGCCTGATTGAATGGGAAAGACTTTGGATCAGCCAGGGTCTGCATGGGGGAGGCTCCCCAACTCCCTAACAACCCCTCCCCTAAAAAAAACCAACTTGTTCTATACTTCTCCCACCCGCACCCAACAACCCTCCATGTTCACTCCAGGCTCCTTCCCTCTCCCTCAGTTACTCCGTTACCCTTGACTCCCCCAAGACTTTACACTGCTTCTGAAGGGTGTGGGAAATACGTTTCTGTATTATAGTTTAAATGAATTACTCAAAGTTCTGTTTCAATATGCCTAGTCAGGAATCTATTTGTCAAAAAAAATAATAATAATAAATAATAATAATACCAGAATCTTTTTTTTGTCTGTATTGTTACAGACATACTTGATGACGGGTATTTTGAAGTAAATTACCAAAATAACTGAAACTGGCATGATTATATTATGTTATTTTGACAAATAAAATATACAGAATTTTTAATGTTTTGGTGCAGAATTCCCCAGGAGTAATATATTATTATTCCACAACTAACTAAACTGTAGGAAACAAACCCATCTTTTGGTATGAGGGAGTGCAAGCAAGCTTCTTTCTCTCTTTTGAGAGTCACCAAGATTATAATTTAACTTAAAAAAAAAAAAAAAAAAAAAAAAAAAAAAAGCTTACCTATAATGGTGAATATCTTCAAATGATTTTGTATTATTTATGGCAAATACACATAGGAAGCCCTCCCCTGTTCTCATGTATTGGTCCCTCATTGCACTGTACTCTTCTTGACCTGCTGTATCAAGAATATCCAAGAGACAGGTTTCTCCATCAATTACTACTTGTTTCCTGTAGGAATCCTGAGAAGAGAAAAAAAAAAAATCTTTAATTTAAACATGGCAGACTTTGACTTATAACTCCACTTAACAAATGACCTTAAAATTCTTTTCAAAATTAAGCAAGACTCCACATCCCCGAGTCAGGTATTAGCCACCCTTTTTTACAGATGGGCAAACTGAGGCACAGAGAAGATAAATTACATGATCAAGGTTATACAGCAAGCCAACAGCAAAGTGAAGAATAGACCCAGAAATGTAGATTTTAATTCCCCTGCTCCAGCTGCTAGACTCTGCCTCCATAATCTTAAACATATAAAGTATAATGTTTTCTAAAGAACATCAGATGCAAGTGGCAGTCCTCTTTTCTTTGCCCTATAGAAAACTGTAATTTGGATACAGTCCCAGATCAGAAGTTCAGTGGTTGCATTTTCATCAGAGTTCCAGAAATATGCAACCCATGGTTTTTCTGGGTCTAATTTACCTTAAGTCTAGTCACTTCATGAACAATTAAATCAGGCGTTTCATCTTCACACCATGGATATTTTCAGGAAACATCCATGAACCATGTCCAACACTGAAAACAGTACACAAACTAGCCAGATGAAAATAAACAGTTTACAAACACATTTGCAATTCCAAAATTTACACCAATGAAAGAGGAAGAATAGATTTAAGAATGAATGCAAGAGCCTAACATTTAGTGTTGCGGGCAATAAGTTTATTTTCTACCACTAAGCAGCCTGAAACATGAAAATTAGAATAACCAGTAATTTGAAGACATTTTGATACTAAACTTTGAAAAACTTAAACTATGGCTACACTAGGGAGCTTACAGCAGCGCAGATGTATCAGTATAGCTGAGCCACTGTAAACTCTCTAGTGGAGCTGCTCTAAGCCGACAGGAGAGAGCTCTCCCACTGACGTGGCGCTCTCCACAACAGCACTTAAATTGGCATAAGTTACGTTGCTCGGGGGATGGCTAATTCACATCCTTGAGTGACATAACTTGTGTTGACTTAAACTGTAGTGTAGCCATAGCATCACTGCATAGTTTTACGTTTCTGCAATACAAAGAAACAGTTACAAAATGTGACTCGGATATAAACTCTGACAATTACTATGACGTGTAAGAAAGAACTACTTCAGCATGGTTGACTCAAAGTTTCCAGAGTCTGGACTTACAGTACCTGATGTCTGCACACAAGACTCAAGCAGAATTCAGGGATTGGAAAGTAACAGCTAAATGCTGGAATATACTAACAGCTATTTGTTTTTGATGCTAGGTCTCATACAGTTTCATAGAATCATAGTAAAGTAGGGCTGGAAGGTACCTTGAGAGTTCATCAAGTCCAGCCCCCTGTGCTAAGTCAGGACCAAGTAAATCTAGGCTATCCATTACAGGTGTTTGTCCAACTTGTTCTTAAAAACCTTCAGTGATGGGGGGTTCCACAGCCTCCCTTGGAAACCTATTCCAGAATTTAAACTACCCTTATAGCAGGGATACTATCCTTTGCTGTAGATTATGCCCATCACTTCTTGTCTTACCTTCAGTGGACATGAAGAACAGCTGAGCACCATCCTCTTTATAACAGAGCTTAACATACCTGAAGATTATCATCAGGTCCTCCATCAGTTTTCTTTTGTCAAGGCTAAAGATGCTCAGGTTTTTTTAAACCCTTCCACAAAAGTCACGTTTTCTAAACATTTTATCATTTTTGTAGCTCTCCTCCAGACTCTCTCCAATTTATCCACATCTTTCCTAAAGTGTGGCACCCAGAACTGGACACACTACTCCAGCTGAGACCTCACCAGTGCTGAGTAGAATGGGACAATTACCTCCTGTGTCTTGCATATGATATTCCTGTTAATATACCTCAGAATATTAGCCTTGTTCACACCTGCATCACACTGATTCATATTCAATTTGTTATTCACTATAATCCCTAGATTCTTGTCAGCAGTGCCATCACCTAGATAGTTATTCCCATATTGTAGTTACATAATTGATTTTTCCTTCCTATGTGTAGTACTTTGCACTTGTTTTTCTTGAATTTCACTTTGTTGATTTCAGACCAATACTCTGATTTTGAATTTAATCCTATCTTCCAAAGTGTTTGCAACCGCTATCAGTTTGGTATCATATGCAAATTTTATAAGCATACTTCCCATTGCATTATTCAAGTCATTAATGAAAATATTGACTAGTACTGGACCCAGGGCTCACCCAAATAGATACCCCCTTTCAGTTTGACAGAGAACCATTGATAACTACTCTGAATACTGTCTCAACCAATTGTGCTCCCATCTTGGAGTAACTTCATCTAGACCACATTTCTGTAGTTTGCATGTGAAACTGGCATGTGTGACTGTCAAAAGCCTTACCAAAAAAATCAAGATATACCATGTCTGTTTCCGCCCCATCCTCAGGCTAGGCCAATAACCTTGTGAAATTTGATTGGTTTGGCATGATTTGTTCTGACAAATCCATGCTGGCTATTCCTTATATCTCTATTATCCTGTAGGTGCTTACAAATTGAGCGTTTAATAATTTGCTCTAGTATCTTTCCAGTTATTCAAGTTAGGCTGACAGGTCTAGAATTCCCCAGATCCTCTTTGGTCCCCTTTTAAAAGATAGGTGCCATGTTTGCCCTTCTCCAGTCCTCCTGGACCTCACCCACCTCCATGAGTTCTTGAAGATAATTGCTAAGGGTTCTGAGATTGCTTCAGCTAGTTCCTGAAGTACCCTACCATGAATTTCATCAGACCCTGCTAACCTGAATACATCTAACTTATGTAAATATAATTTAACATCTTCTTTCCCTATTTTGGCCTGTGTTCCTTCCCCCTTGTTGTTAATATTAATTGTCTTGAGTATCTGGTCACCATTAACCCTTTTAGTGAAGACTGAAGCAAAATAGGCATTAAACACCTCCACCTTCTTGACATCATCAGTTATTAGCTCTCCTTCCCCACTAAGTAGAGGACTTACGCTTTCCTTTGTCTCTCTCTTAAATGTATATATAGAACCTCTTCTTGTTACCTTTTATGACACTTGCTAGGTGTCATTCATTTTGTTCTTAGCCTTTTTTATTTTGTCCCTGCATGCTTGTGCTATACTTTTGTACTCTCTTAGCAATTTATCCATGTTTCCACTTTTTGTAGGATTTCTTTTTGATTTTCAGACCATTAAAGAGCTCCTAATGGAGCCATATTGGTTTCTTACTACTCTTCCTATTTTTCCATTGCAATGGGATAGTTTGCTGCTGTGCCTTTACTAGTCTCCTTGAGAAACTGCCAGCTCTCCTGAACTTAGATTTCCTTCCCAGGGGACCTTACCTTCTGAGTTTATTAAAGGTTCAGTGATCATATAAGTGAGCACATTACTTTTGTATACAAACTGCTATGTTGTATACAAACTACTATGTTTCTGTAAATACAGTATTATATGCATACAGCATTATCTAGCACTAGAGAATACTAAAACGGAGGCATGATATATCCATGGAAAGTGAAAACAATACTTTTCTCAGAAATCTAAATGTGTCATGGGTACAATGATTCAGGAAGAAATACCCACATCACCTTTCAGATCCTTTTATTTTCCAGTTAATAAAATATCACTCTGTTCTTGTTAATACTAGCCAAAATTGAAAGCTTAAGCTATTGTGCTGTATTGAGCTCTTGTTGTGAATGAGGGGGGAAAAGTAACAGAGAGCCTCAGTTCTAGTTACAAGGGATACAGACAGCTTGAAATCTAGCCAACTTTTAACAAATAATTTAATTTCTAATAATTTAAATTAGTTTCAGGTATTACACCTGCTCCTGGTGCCCCCACCAACTTTTACAGTCTTACGTATGTTTTCCCATTTTCAAGTGTTTTTTTCCTCTTCCCTGTTGCTGTGTGAACAACCAACACAAACGAGAGGGAAATGACTGTTTGTATAAGGTAAGGTAAATATTCTACACAGTCACAAAGTGCCAAATACACAAAGTAAACAAACTGGGGGGAAAAAAGTCTCATCTCTTACTTATCTTGATCCTAGAAGATATTTGTAACAATACCACATAAAGTCACATTTGTGCTTGCATTATTTTAAGTTAACTGTGTGTCCCTTTAAGATAAAGTTCACCTCTCATCACTTTGGAAATATTTATTTTGCTTAAGTGCAACGTTAAGTGCCAAAGTAAGTAGTAGTACATGTACTTTAAAAAAATACATAAATATTGTTTAAATATTGATAAAGTTGCAACAAACCTACAAGCCCCAAGAAATTTAAAGTTAAGGTTAACACTTTTTTCCTATTGTGGAATGTTAAAAAGACATCCAGAATCCAATGTTCAGTTCCCATTAAACTGAAAGGCAGAGCTGTCATGTTTTGCCGTTAGTTTTATCACCAAGCTAATGATAAAGCACCAGCCCCACCTTTGGCACTTTACTGATCATATCGAAAGAAAAAAAATCCTTAGTTCTTTCTGTATTCATTTGGACTTTTACTTGAGAAACCATGAGAAAACATCATTCATGATGAGCAAATATGCATGTGTCAGTCCTTCATATCTCCCTACCTCTCCAAAGGAGGCAAAACTGTATAGCTGAGCTATACAAAAAGAAAAAACACACTCTTATTTTAAAGAGAAGGTAGATAAGGTAACATCTTTTATTGGACCAACTTCTGGTGGAAAGTACAAGATTCTGAACTACAGAGAATTCTTCTTCAGGTCAAGGGAAAGAAACTTTCCAGACCTGAAGAACTCTGTAGTTCAAAAGCTTGTACCTTGCACCAACAGAAGTTGGTTCAATTAAAAACAAAAACACAAAAAACAAAAAGAGATACTCCCTTGCAAAGCTGGTGTTTCTTATATTCTGGGACCAACATAACTACACCACCACTCTTAATTTAAGTAATGAATGTCAAGGAAAATAGCTCAGCCATTTTTTTTTCCAGTTTAAAAAACCCACTATTATTTTAATGTAAACTTTATAGACCCTGAAATAGGGGGTTTCTAATGAAGGCACTGACAGCTAGAAACGTCAGTTATACTGACATAGTTCAGCTAGAGTTTTCTACTTCATCTGTTACATTAAGATTTCCGAATTCCATACACCTGCATCATAAAACTTTTACACCAATAGTATTCTTCCTATAAGAACTCTTTCAATATTGACTAGATTTCTAAAGAAAGTTTGAAAAAAAGTTTATTCAAATCTGATCAGTTTCCAATTTCATGTACAAGCATAGGAAACCCACCGCTCTCAGGGCCTCATCCGCAGACCATTAAAGTCAATGTGAGTTCCCTCCCCCACCAATCAACTTCAATAGGCTTAGGATCAAACCCTTATCCTCCTTCAAAAACAGAAGAAGACACCTGTAGGGCCAAACAACTATTTCACTCGGAGCCCAAAGGGAACTTTTAATTTTCCAGTCCATGCCTAGCCCCTTGGAGATCGGTGGCAAGTGAGTAGCATAAGACTGCCTTCTCTCCCCAATGTACAGCACACCTACGTATATACTCCATGTGAAGAAGGCATGGGGAAAAGGAGTCCAGTCTGGTGAATGGGTACCCTAAGCTCCTGTCCTGATCAACTCTTCAGGGACAACTCTGAAAACCACTCACATCTAAAAGGCACACTCTCCACTCCTCCCATTGAGCAGTCTACTATAGACTTGGGCCTTATGGGAAATTAATTCTCTCCCTCTCCAGCAGGATACTACACTATAGTGTAGCACAGCATCTTGCTTACCATAGAAACAAGAAGTGCTTGAAGGCGCTAAGCCCTTCAGCAACAGACAAGAAAACTAAATGCAAAAGTCCTTGCTCCCCAAGTCCCAAAAATGAAAGGAAAATCCATCTACCATGACAAGAAACAGGATTTGAGGTGGTAGAGGGAACAAGGACAGAGATGATTCTAGAGGATAGTTTAAAGTTTGGAATCTCTCTCTCCCCCATCTGTAAATATTTGAGGAAGGGAAGAAGACTTGCCCATAGATAAAATGTCAAATTATAAATATGAAATCTTATTTATAGCAACATATTAATTTTACTTTTATGAAAAAAATCTTAGATCATTAAGTTTTGTGAGTGCCTAGACATTGTGTGCACTAGCAGTCTATATGTATCCAGCATAGATAAGTATTGTAAGTATTACCATTTCTGAAAAAATTACAAAGTTCTTAAAAAAAGAATTTAAAATGCATCATAGAAAAGGCACAACAGGTTCATATGCAAGTTAAGATATTCTCTTGTATGTAGCAGTTCAAATGACTGCTTCTATGTGTTCTAAAAGAAAATTCCACTCCTAGTCTGTTGTACTAGTACCATTGCCCCAAAACACCATAGCAAAACCAGAAAGTGCCCTTTTACTGTGCACACTCCAACCTGTAATGAAAGCTGAGTTACGTGCTCGCTCTCTCAGGGAGAGACAGAGGGGAATTTAGAGAAGGCCAAATAGTGCCACTCTGGATTAGAGAAAACACACAAATGAAGGGGAAATAGACAACAGTGATGCTCCAGGACCCAGCACAAAAATACATCACTCAAGTAAGAAAGGGAAACCCAGAGTAGCAGTCATAACTTACAAAACAAACAAAAAAACCCACTAGTTACTGCTATGCTAGGAATCACTCCAGAAGTCAGTTTGTAATTCTTTCCTGAAAACTAGATTCTGTAATTTACATCAAAAAGCTTTATTTCCATTACACTAATTACTTAATTTGTTATCACTGGTTTTTCACAAAAGTCAATCTGAATTGTGCTAATGGCAAACACTTCCACCGTTCTCAGCGATAATGCTGAGATTGTCCACATTTGTGTACTATATGTAATTTAAGGGGGGGGGAGGGGGAATCACTTAACTGATCGTTGTCTATGTTAGACACTTGCTAAAAAATTCTCTATTTATACGTTTATGAAAGGGCCCTCTATACAAGTTAATATGAGCCGTTCTAAAATGTTATTTAATTAGGATGGAATTTTCAAGAATGACTAAGTGATTTAGAAACACAGGGTAAAATTTTTGAAAGCAGTTCAGACTTCTTGAGTTCCTAAGTCACATAGATGATTTTGGAAATCCCACCCTGAACAACTTTCAAGCTTTAGTTGGGTATTTCGGGGATAGCCTACTTGGATGGCTTGTCTTTTTCTAAAAAACATTTGAAAAAAACAAACATTTTATTAAAATGTCAGAAAATGAATGAGCCACAATACATTCTGGATACAAGATAAAATATTTGACCAGTAGAGGGCACTAACCAAACTGCTTCAATATATTAGCCCATATTTAGAAGTGTTGGTCTACATACACACTTACACTGATTTAACGAAATCTGTTCCCTAAAACAGTTTTAGTTGTTTAGGTACAAGTGTGAAAGTAGACCAGCCTGAAGTGGATTTTATGTGGGCCTGAGGACTTCCACATAGATCATACATTCTAAGAACAAAAATACTTACATATGCTATTGAAAAGTAATTTTACAGAGATAAAAGAACAGGAGAACTTGTGGTACCTTAGAGACTAAATTTTATTTGAGCATAAGCTTTCGTGGGCTACAGCCCACTTCATCAGATGCATATAATGGAACACACAGAAAGAAAACATTTATACATACAGAGAACATGAAAAGGTGGAAGTAGCCATACCAACTGTAAGAGGCCAAACAATTGAGAAGTCTCTAAGGTGCCACAAGTACTCCTGTTCTTTTTGCGGATACAGACTAACACGGCTGCTACTCTGAAACTTTACAGAGATACTTATTTATAATGTTGCTGCTGACAGGCAATAAATATTTTCCCCTTCCCCCTCCCCCCCCCCCCCATCATCTTTCACAATACAGAAATGCTACAGGTGTTGTGGATACCTCCTTTAGCCACACTAATAATTTCAAACGTCTGAGTATTTATGGAAACAAACATTTAACTTTTTTACAAATATAATATTTGCTTCTCCTTGGAAGAGTAATCAATGAATGTTACAGCAACAACATTAATACAAAGTGGCAATGAGACGACAATGATACCATAACAGTAAAAAATAATGCTATTGTCACTGTGCGAGTATCATATACTAAAGCAAGGATGGGCAATCTACGGCCCGGGGGCCGCATCCGGCCCTCCAGACGTTTTAATCTGACCTTCAACCTCCAGCCGGGGAGAGGGGTCGGGGGCTTGCCCCATTCTGTGCAGCTCCTGGAAACAGCGGCATGTCCCTTCTTCGGCTCCTACACATAGGGGCAGCCAGGGGGCTCCGCACGCTGCCCCCGCAGCTCCCATTGGCCCAGAGCCCCCTCCCACACCTTGAAATCCTCATTTCTGGCCCCACCCCAGAGCCCACACCCCAACCCCAGAGCCCTCACCCCCTTCCACGCCACACCCCCAATTTCATGAGCATTCATGGCCCGCCATACAATTTCCATACCCAGATGTGGCCCTCAGGCCAAAAAGTTTGCCCACCCCTGTACTAAAGCAAGGCAAATTTATAACCTATGTTCTTTCTCACTGTGTGTTTACAAACACCTAATATCTTTATGGCTATAGCTCTTTGACTTAGGCCCTGAACCCACAAATGGATCTGTGCAAACAGCACATTTAAGCAGCCCTATTCATTAGAACGGGGCTCTGCCCTTGCAGATCCAGTTGCAGGAAAGTAGAAGTGTAAGATCCAATTGTAAGAACTTTCCTTGGGGTGCCACTTGCCATTCTAAATGATTCCCTGCCTACAACCTCAGCTATATGATTTATTTTTATTTTATGGTGCTGTGACAATGTAATCTGTTTGTCAGGTCTCTGTCCTAAAAGTCTTACAAACTAACAGACAAAAACAGTACCGAGGATATCCATTCAGACAAGTACTTATCAAAGTAATCTTTAGAGGAATGCTATTGTGATAAGTGAAAAGATGTTTATGGAGGTAAAAACTGCAATTGTTTTCTTCAAAACATTACACCAACGATTTCCACAAATGTGGACTACAACATAATGTTGAGGTAACTCTGTGCAACTAGTTTGCAAGCTTCCTATAATACAAAGAAATTCCATTAGTCAAATCTTCTAGGAAGTTTACATCTTTTCTGGGGAACGTTACACGTTAACAGTCTGAATGAATTTGGTGTTCCTAGAAGTACTAACACTATTCTTGATAGATAGTAGTGGTAGGCATTGTAAACTTCCCCATGCAGTTCTGGCCACACACCACAACTTTTAATGTAGAACTTCCCTGTTATTTTAAGTCCTGGGCATCTAAACAATCCTCTGATTTTGTAGACGCATGTGACGATTTAATTATCAATTCAAGTAATGAGACTTGCAACTTCAGAGGTAAGTTTCTTTCATAAGAAAGATGAGAAAAGTCTCAAATGCTATGCTAATTTTGTGCACTTCTCTCACTCAATTTCACACACACACACACACACACCCTAGTTTACTGGTCTCTCCTAAATGAGATCTAGTACCCAGAACCAATCTTCAGGTGATTTTGTAACACCGCTGTGGAATGACAGTCCATTGAGCTTAGAATAGAACTTTGAATATCTGCTGGATATCTAAAATTTCTTTAAATCAAGCTATAAATATTGGTCACTATTATAGCATCATTTAAACAAAATACAAATCAAAAGGTTATAGAAAAGACATTCATAGAAAAATATAGCAATATAAGGCACAAAATCAACATCAGCATTTAAGAGAAAACAATCTGCCTCTCTCATGTCAAAAGAACTTGTCACATTATTAAAATTAAATTGTTTACCTCTATTGTAGGATCATATTCATCCACAAAATGATTCTGAATTAGCTGTATTGTCAAGGCACTCTTGCCTACACCACCAGCTCCGACAACAACAAGTTTATATTCCGTCATTTTCAGCAGACCTGGTAACAAAGAAGTCAAGATTAAGCATGAGAGAGTCAGGTTTCAATTACATGTTAAGTCATCCCCCCAGTTCCTTTACTGAGGTGTTTAAAGAAAGGGAAAACCATTCTCTTACTAGTGCGCACAAACAAAAAAGCTTTTGGAAAGGCGATGCTATTTTTGACTGTCAAAAGTTGTAAAAGATTTGGTGCAGATATTGTGCCACAAGTTACTGAACACAAACTGAAACTAAGAACTTTAATTGTGAAAACCATTAGTCGGGAAAGTTGGAAAAAATCATTTTTATAGGTTATAATATGCAATATTTTATTTGATATTCTGATCAGTTCTTTTCAGAAAATTTCAGAGATTTAGGACACTGTTCCCCCAAATCTTAAAGACTAAATTGGTGTAAACATTGTTAGATCAGAAACATGTATTTTAAAAAAACTGCAGAGCAAAGCTACTATCATCAAGACCTCTCCATTTTGAGCAGTGACATAGCAAGTTGTTGGATATCAGGAGTTATGACTGAAATAATATAAAATAATCCATGAACCATTCAAAAGGCCAAAGCCACAGAATGAAATTGATTATTAAAAATGGAGGGTCACAACTGATTCACTGGGAAGTTACAAAGTGGCTAAATACTACCAAGAGAGCAGCAAACTATATAAAGTTTTAATATTAAAATATGAACACAACCCTTTAAAACATTTTACTATCAAAAAAACTGAACACCAGGGTTCACCCTTCAGATTCACCTTCAGATTTTTTTTTTCCAGGCAAGAGTAGTATACTATTATTATATATGGGACATCCAATGATATACTATTGTATGGTTGTCATAAATTACCAGAATACAGTCTTTGCCCATTATAGCCAATTCTGTTATATAAATAATGATATAGTAGCAAGTAAATTCTTGAATGAGATGCAAAGCCTGTCACGAGGAAAGTGACCGAACAGGACAGAAAAGCACGACAGCCAAAACTTTCTGTAACATCTTTGCTCCTCTGGCTCTTTACGTTCCTTACACTCAGGGCTGGGAATCCCACTATTTATTTGTGCGTACGGTGATTATTTTGTGGGGGAGGGGTGGAATTTGACAGCATAATATTGTTGGGATCCAGTCGTGTGGGCTGGTGTTAGGCTCACGCTCAAGAGGTGGAAGGCGTTGGCCACCTGTCCTTCTAGCAGCACCTCCTCCTCCTCTCAGTGGCAGCAAAATCATTATCTGCCTGAAGGGGGGGGGGACGGGACAGAGGAAAGTCAGGAGACACAACCATGGGGCAGAGAGAGACAGGGAGGAGGCAGAGAAAGGAGGGGGACAAAGAAGAGGGCGTTTTGGGGAAGGCAACGAAAGCACAGAGGGGGCTATAGAAAGAAGCTGGGGAGAGTGGGGGAGGCAAGGAGGTTCAGGGTAAAGAGGTGTTGGAAGCTGGAGAGGGAGGTATAAAGAGGTGCTGGGGTATAGGGGAAGCTCAGTATGGTATAGAGTGGGGGGCCAGGAGTAGAGAAGGAGCAGGGTGTATTGGCTCTTGGGTGTGTAGAGGAGTGTGGATCAAGGGTCTAGAACAGGGGTGGGCAAACTACAGCCCACAGGCTGCATTCGGCCCTTCAGATGTTTTAATCCGGCTCTTGAGCTCCAGCCGGGGAGTAGGGTCGGGGGCTTGCCCTGCTCTGCACGTGCCGGGGCTCCGTGTGGCTCCCAGAAGCAGCAGCATGTCCCCCCTTGGCTCCTATGTGTAGTGGCAGCCAGAGGGCTCCACATGCTACCCCTGCCCCAAGCGCTGCCCCCACAGCTCCCATTGGCCGGGAACCATGAGCATTCATGGCCCGCCATACAATTTCCATACCCAGATGGACCCTCGGGCCAAAAAGTTTGCCCACCCCGGTCTAGAAGCCCTAGAGCAGAATAGAGGGCTGTAGGGGAGCAGGAAGCTAAAGATATGGATGGGTGTAGGAGCTCTCAGGGGATATACAGAGGTGCTGGGGCCAGGGGAGGTAGGTTTGTACAATTTTTTGTGGTGCCCAGAACCGGTCCAAGTCCCGCCCCCCCCCCACACACACACCTACCTAAAGCTCTGGGAGGGAGTTCTCTGGGAGAGAGTTTGGGTGCGGGAAGGGTGCAGGCTCTGGGCTGGGGCAGTGGATTGGGGTGCAGGAGAAATGCGGGCTCGGAGGGCGTTTGGGTATAGGAGGGGGTTTGAGATTTGGAAGGGAGTTTGGGTGCAGGAGGGATGGGGGTCGGACTCTGGGAAGGAGTTTGGGTGCGGGCTCTGGGCTGGGGCAGGGGTGCAGCGCTTACCTCAGGCGGCTCCCAAAACAGACCTGCACACCCTCTGGCAGTGGCTCCTAGGTGGGGGGCAGCCAGAGGTCCCCAGCCCTTTTAAATCACTCAGGGGCGGCAGGTGGGACCGGGAGATGCTCTGGGGGAGGCACACAGGGCCGGGGGAAAAGACCCAGCACCAAACATTGGTGAAGCCAGGTCCCCGGGGCTCTGAATATTCCTGGAGCATGGGCACCACAGTCCCATGTAACTCGCCGCCCCTGGCTGGGGCTCTCAGGAAGGCATGGGGATGTAGAGTCAGAGGAGGATAAGGATATAGATGGGGTAGAGGCTCTCAGAGGGTATCGGGTATAGGGGTCAGGAGAAGTTGGGGTACACAGGGGGTAGGGATTCCCATGTAGTATAGGATGCAGAGGAGGCTGGAGTACCCAGGGGGTATAGAGAGCATTGTGGTCTAGAGCAGAGGTTGGCAACCTTTCAGAAGTGATGTGCCGGGTCTTCATTTATTCACTCTAATTTAAGCTTTCGCATGCCAGTAATACATTTTAATGTTTTTAGAAGGTCTCTTTCTGGAAGTCTAAAATATATAACTAAACTATTGTTGGATGTAAAGTAAATAAGGTTTTTAAAACATTTAATAAGCTTCATTTAAAATTAAATTAAAATGCAGAGCCGGGCAGTGTGAGTGCCACTGAAAATCAGCTCGCGTGCCGCCTTTGGCATGCATGCCATAGGTTGCCTACCCCTGGTCTAGAGGGTGTAGGAAACAGGGGAGGCTGGGATATAGAGAGTGATGGGGCTCTTGGGAATGGTATGGAGGTGTAGGAGGCAGGTGAGGCTAGGGGCATACAGAGTAGAAACTCTTGGAGGTTATAGTGGTGTGGGGGCAGTGGAAGGCGGGGGATACGGGGTTATGGGCCTTGGGGACACATGGGGAGCAGGGACTGTTGGGGGTGTAGTGGGCAGAGGCAGCTGGGGTCACATGGGGGTGTAGAAGGGTGGAGGAAGCAAGGACTTTAGGTACCGTTGCCTGGTTGGATGTATTCCTGGAGGTTTCATCACAAGACAATCTTTAATTAAAGAATTCCTGGAGACTCCAGGACAATACTGGAGGCTTGGCAACCCTAGTTGTAGGGAATATAGGTGGGCTGGGGGCACAAGCTGTCAGGAACATGGAAGCTATTGGGGGTATAGGTGTGCTGTGGGTCTATGGGGGGCACAGGTGTGCATGAGGGCTGGAGATACACAGGGTAGGGGTTGACAGGGGCACAGGTATGCAGGCAGCTAGGGCCAACCTGCGGGCAGGAAGCACAGGGGGGTACAGGTGGGCAGGGGGTACACAGGGACAGGAGCTGTTGGGGGTTCACAGGGGGCAGAAGGTACAAGTGTGCAGGAGGCTCATGGGGGGATGTCAGGGGCACAGATAAGCTGGCAGCACATGAGGGGGAAGGGGATACAGGGGGCAGGGACTGTCATTAGCATAGGTAAGCAGGATGTTGGGGGCACAAGGGTGGGCAGTGAGTACATAAGGGCAGGAGCTTTCAGGAAACAGGAGGCACACGGGGGGCAGGGAGTACATGCGGGGGCAGGTAAGCCAGGCACTAGGGGCATACGGAGAGCAGAGGGCACACAGGGGCAGTAGGGGATACAAGTGAGCAGGGAGAACACAGGAGGGGTGGGGCCTGTCATGGGCACAGGTAAGCAGGCCACTGGGGGAAGGTGGGGATACAGGTGGGCAAGGGCAACACGAGGGGCAGGTGGGGATACAGGTGGGCAGGGAGCTGTCAGGGGCACAGATAAGCGGGGCACACGAAAGGTTGGTGCAGATACAGGTAGGCAGAAGACACACGGGGGCAGCAGGGAGCACACAGGGGGCAGAGCCTGTGGGGGCACAGGTAAGCAGGGCGCTGGGGGTAGGTGGGGATACAGGCAGACAGGGAACAAACAGGGGGACTGGGTCTGTCCGGGGCACAGGTAAGCTGGTGGCACATGGGGGACAGGTGGGGATACAGGTGGGCAGGGGGTAGGTGGTGATATAGGTGGGGAGGGGCTGTCAGGAGCACAGGTAACCTGCTGGCACATGGAGGGCAGGTGCGGATACAGGTGAGGAGGAGCAGTCGGGAGCACAGGTAAGCTGGCAGCACAGAGGGGGCATGGGGCACATGGGGGGGGGAATACAGATGGGCAGGGGGCTCACGGGGCTGTCGGGGGCACAGGTAAGCAGGGCGCTGGGGGCACACAGGGGCAGGTGGGGATACAGGGGGCTGTCGAGGGCACAGGTAAGCAGGGTGCTGGGAGCAGGTGGGGATACAGGGGGCACTCGGGGGGACGGGGCTGTCAGGGGCACAGATAAGCTGGCGACACAGGACAGGTGGGGATACAGGGGGCACCCGCGGCGTCTCGCTGCGGGCGGAGGCTCCGGCCGGGCCCCTCGGGTCTGGGTGCCCCGCTCCCCCCCAGGCGGCGGCGGGGGCGCTGGCCGGGCAGGGCGGCGGCGCTGGCGGGTCTCTCCGCCGCCGGGTCCCGCTGGAGGATCCGGGGTCCCGGCTCCACACGGCCTCTGCCCGGCCGCTCCCCCCGGGTCCCCACACTTGCCTGGCGCTGTCCGGGCTGCGGGGCGGCTGCTCGTCCCCGCGGCGGCCGCTCGCGTCCCTCTGCCTCTCCGCGCCGGGCTGAAATGGCGGGGGACGGGGCTGGGGCTGCTGGGGCTGCCGAGCCGAGCGCCGAGCGAATGGATCCGCTCGACGCGCTCCGCGCTCCGCCGCCGGGAGGGGGAGGAAGGAGCGCCCCACCCACAGACTGACAGACAGACAGAGACAGACCCGCAGTGTCCCACAATCCTGCCACCAGCCTGAGGCAGAAGGAGCCACAGACAGAGCTACAGCCCCAGCCCTACAGGGACACACAGAGCAACCCAGCCCTGTAGATCCACAACAGCCCCACCCCGAGCCGGGAAGGCTGCACTGGGGGAGGGCTGGCTTGCTATGAAGACTTTCTGTCAATATTTAAAATTTTCAAAAGTTTTGGCTGCTCCACTCAAGCTTGGCCAGCCAGAACACGAACCAGAACAGAGAGAGAATGAAAAGCAAAAAAAGTTCATCGAAATTTCCAAACCCATCTATGAAAGACCCTTGAAATAGAAAACCACACAGAGCCAGACACCTATACACAGAGCCCAAGACACTCAGACCTACAGAATTACAAATCCACACTGAGTATTTCACACATATACATATTGGGCCCACTATATGCATAGTTCACCATACACAGATCCCATTCCTGCCGGGCAATACACAAATGTATGAGCTAGTCCATACTATCTACATATTAATAAACCACACAGTACCCCATGGCAAAAGATATCTCCAAAAAGTAATGTCTTTGAGGAAAGTGGTTTAATCAGTTCTATTGTTTGTTTGGGTTTTATTTCTTTAAAAAACAACCACACATTTGGTTGTTAGTCAAGTATATTTGGGAAGCTTTCTAGTTAAATTTGAAAAAGGGTGTGTGGGGGAAGGAAAGCAGAGATACTGGCAGAAAATAGAAGGGGAGACAAAAACACACCCCCTCCAAAGTATTACTGTCAAACTTAAAATAATTGATGCCAGTTAAAGTTTGTTGGTTTCATTCATTTAAAAACTAAGTGAAACACCTCTTCTAGTTACACAGGATGTTCATTGCAAAAGTTAATAAACATGAATCAAATTTTTGAGTCAAGTTAACAATTACAGGATGAAGTCTATTTCTCTAACAAAAAGGCCAAAAACTTAATATCCTAGAACTGTAGATGTCTATTGTACCAGGTGAATGTATAGACCTTTACTATATAGTGAATGATGTCAACTTTTAAATCTATATGAGGGGTTCCCAAACTTGGTTCGCGGCTTGTTCAGGGTAAGCCCCTGGCGGGCCATGAGACGCTTTGTGTACCTGAGCATCCGCAGGTACGGCCACTTGCAACTCCCAGTGGCTGCGGTTCGCCTTTCCCGGCCAATGGGAGTGCGGGAAGCGGTCGCCCAGCCCACTTTCTGATCTGGCAGGCCAAGAAGGCAAATATTGTATCTACAAACCTAGTATTCAAGACTTTTAACAGATTAGAGCTTTGCTCTCCCTAATCATAGATGACAGAAGTACTGTAAGATGTTCAAGCTTCTTTCACAGTAATGTTCATCCAAGAAGGATTCTGCTGAGCTGCACCCATTTGGTCCTCTAAGACATTGACACTTTGGGACTGTGCCATCTAATTTAGAAGCTGTGTTCCCATGGTCAACTGATACAAGTTGGTTTTGCTGCCAAATTGCTCATGTAGCTAGCTGTTGAATGCTATTCCCTGATGTTAAGGCTCTGGCAGAAAGCAGAAGAGTGCATGTTTCTGAACTATAGTGTGAAAATGCCATCCTCCATTGCATAGGGTCTGAGAAAGTCCAGACCAGTTGCTTTGTTCATATTCTTGTGGCCTGATCTGTTCTCATTGAAGTCAATGGCAAAAGTTCTCTGGACTTCTATGGGAGCAAACTCAGGACCTTTGTGTAAGGATTCCACTCTAGGGGCCAGTGTAAAGTGGTGGGGCGTGTATCACTCAAAACTGTGAGGGGAATGTAGTTGGGGTGCTCTTATAGATCATTTCTGTCACTCCTCTACTGGTGGTTTAGAAGTTAGTAACCTGATCCCTTTCTAGCAGTGAATATATACAACTTGTTGATCTGACTATTCAATGTCTTATTTATGGGCCTTGTTCGAGATCTTTGCTTTAGGCATTCTTATTACACTATATCTCAGCAGCCTTAATAAAAAATTGCACAAAATAATATGTATATGGCAGTGTACTATGGGACATCAGCCACTGTGAGTACATGATACTGATGCTCCATGAGCTACACTGACTGTTTTGACCTATTAAGCCATAGGTGGTTTGGGGCTAGGCTGCTCGAAAGTCTCCTTCTCTACCTATGCCACATAGCCATAGCTGAGATCAGAAAAGAATCCGCAGGGAGAAGCAAAAGTGGACTTCTTGACTTTGGAATTATTTCCCTACCTTGACACCAAATGGCCTGAGTTTGCTGGCCTTCAGGGTTTGCTGTGTTAGTTAAATTCAAAGCCCATCTATTTGCTCAGGCATTTGTGGAAGGATCATTTGTTTTGTTTTGTTTTGTTTTGTTTTGTTTTGTTTTGTTTTGTTTTGTTTTGTGAGGGATGGATTTTGGAGAAGGTGGGAAATATGTTTTCCTGATTTTTGTTGTATGTCGGTTTAAATATATTGCTGGGTGGTTTTTTTTTTATTTTACATTCCTTCTTAAAAATATCACAAGCATCTATAATTCTGAGTAGTTTTTTTTTAAAATATTGAAATCAAAATAAATACATGAATTGAGATGTGTTATGCACCTACTCATTAATTGGATTGATTAGAAGTAAGCTTTTGCAGTGCAAAAGCAGCAAAAAAGCTGGATTTTGCCAGAGTTTACAAGAGTTACCAAACTACATTTTGATTGATGGTGTTTGACTATAATTTGTAGAGGAAGTTCTGAACACAGGCAAGTGAGATGCACTTTCAACTTTACAAAACAATCAGAAACAATTCAGTTCTCCTGGAACCAAATAGACATCAAATTACAATATTTTTACCAATTCAAAGGCAACTCTATATTTGTCCTAATCATAATTTCAGTCCTGATTCAAAGGATTTTGTAATGACTTGCATACAGCCTAGAATTCCCTCCACAACTACTGAACTTTGAAGGTTCACATGCAGAAACATTAAAATCTTCTGAGAATCAACACCATGGCTATGGTATCTTTTTCTGACAGGGTATTTCCATGATGGTCAGAACCACTGGACCCTCATGCAGGCATTACACTGTCACTCAGGATTGCCCCCTTCCCAGACTCATCTAGTCCTAAGTATTGGGCAGTAAAGCTCATGACATTCAAAACTGAAGAGCAGAGTTTTTCACCAGCTGAATGTCAACCAGCTGGGGAAGAGTTTTAAAGCAGCTACAGCCCAAAAATGTACAATAGTCTTTCCCTAGCTGACATCTGTTTTGGGGCTGAGACAGGAGTGTGCTTCTCCATCACCTTGTACCGGCACTCCTCTGCAAAGAGAATGCAGAATAAATGCCAGTGTGAGACCATGAAGACTTAGCCCAAGAAAAGGGAGTGGATTCATGCAGCCCAAAGACTGAACACCGTCATTTAAAAAAATACTGGTGAGGAAAATGACATACACATATACACGCACAACTCACAGCAAACCCTTGTGAAGGGTTTTAGGAGGTTATCTGCATGCATTCCCTACCCATCTCCCCTTCTAGGTAAATTTTAAACATTTTAAAGACGTTCCTACAGACACCTCCAAGATGCAGAATGTGGATAAGGCCATTTACACAAGAGCTCCTTTAAAAAACTAAGGCGTTGTCTAGACTGTACTATTGTGTTGATTATAAATGCTAATGTAAACATAAGTTAACTGGCAATTTCTACTTAACACATCATTGGGAATCAATCAACTCTTGATACAATACAATCAAAAACTCTAGTCTAGACAGGTCCTAAATGACAAGTATGGTAACAAACTTCATACAGCAGAATACAGTGAAATCAGATATAGCAAAAATCTTATATTGAAATAGAAAATTCCAAATTTTTTCAATATATTGTAATGTGCAAATTTCAATTCTGCTTACAGTGAACCTCCAATGAGAAGGCCAAATTCTGCTCATGGGTGTGTACATGCAGCTTCTATCAGCTTCATGCTAACATGTATCAAGAACAGACTTTAGCCCATAGTGAAGTTCTGTTTAAATTTTATTTCAAAAATCTTCACTGTACATAGGTTCCAGTGAAACACGGTTAACATTTTCTGCAAAAACATCAGACTTAATTTGAAGGCAACATTTTACAATTCTGAATTTTGCTAGTGCTTCTAAATGGTTTGATTTTTAGTCAACCACTGGCGTTCTCTTTCTCTCTCTCTCTCTTTAATAGTCGGTTTCTCTACCTAGAAATGGGATCTAACGGGTGGGGCAGGCAGGGAGGGACATATGCTTTGGCTGCAAAGTACTCTTTAGAAGGTTGGGTGACTTTGCTATCCCAATTTGCCAGCCCAGCATTAATTAATATGGCATCCCTCTAATTATATTGTCAGCACATATACCTAAATTAAAATTAAAACAGTTGAAAGAAAAACCCAATTTAACTTCTAAAAAAGCATATGTTTCAAGTTGTACAGTATACATTGTTTGTGTGCATAGGGAAAGATCCAAAGCCCATTGAAATTAATGGGAGTCTTTTGGATCAGGCCCGAAACCTTTGGAAAATCCATTGTTTAACTATCTAATTTATCTCTGCAAATCGTTTCATTGGATGCCTAAATTCTGTCATTTATATCCACAATATGGCACCCATAATCAATTACGTTCAGTAATGCAGACACAAATCTGTAAGTATAGGCATTTATTTGAAACTAGTGAAGGATTTCTGAAACCTTCGGAAAAAATGGCCCTTCGATGAGCTAGAAATGGACCATCCAATTGCAGTCTCTCTCTCCTACCCCAGAAAACAGAGAAGAAAAGACAGCAGACTCTGTTGCACTGACTAGCTGTGCTCCGGGTTCAACTACAGCAAGGCTGCACTCCAAAGTCTGATTTTGAGAGGTGCTGAGCACCTTCAACTCCAGGGAGTACCAGAAGAACTGCATATGTTTAGTACTTCCCCAGATAAGGCTCTAATTTTCCAGCCCTGGAATGTGCTGAAGAGGATGCTCAAAAAGTGTGAGGCGGTCACCTTCCCAGAGACGCTGGAGTGGAGGCAGGTCAGGGTATGTCTTCACTGCAGAGTTAACTTGGGTGATGGGCACATGGATTAGCCTAGCCTCGGTGTGATCAGCCACACTGCACAGCCATAGAGGTGTTACTGTGTTCTCACTGGTACTACGCTCATCCCTGAGCGTTGTTTCAATTTCTGGGGCGTATCCCCATGGTTCTTTATGCTGCAATAAATTAAATTGCCCTATGATTCTTTCCCAGTAAATTGTAGAAGACTTTGTCTATCCTTTTGGGCCTAGGGGGGAGGAATTGTGGGAAGGCACTGAAGGACTATCAGCACTTGAGTGGTTTAGCCTGTGTCCTCACAGCAAAATTAATAGGTTACTAGCCCAAGTGAAAGCTTCAGTTGGTCTTTAGCATGCAACTACAGACAAGCCAGTTGGTCCAGGTTGAAATCACTGCCACGCTCATATGAGAGAGTTTTGTGTGTGGATGGGAGTCAGATTAGGGGCAACTCCCGAGTAAGAGCCCAAATTAATTCTGCAGTGAAGATGTGTCTTTAGAGTAAGCAAAGTGGGTTTTGCTTCTTGTTCTGAATCAAAAACATGATCTTTAGCCCCTGAGGTAAACTGGGTCCTGCTCCTGCTCCACATAAAGTCAATGTGATTAGGATTAGGCCCTTAGGCTAGGTCTACACTACCCACCTGAATCGGCGGGTAGAAATCGACCTCTCGGGGATTGATTTATCGCGTCCCATTGGGACGCGACAATCGATCCCCAAATCGACGCTCTTACTCCACCAGCGGAGGTGGGAGTAAGCGCCGTCGACAGGAAGCCGCAGAGGTCGATTTTGCCGCCGTCCTCACAGCGGGGTAAGTCGGCTGCGATACGTCGAATTCAGCTACGCTATTCACGTAGCTGAATTTGCGTATCTTAAATCGACTCCCCCCTGTAGTGTAGATGTAGCCTTAGTTTACATGTTAGTATTGCCTGCTCTCTTTCAGATGTTACAGACCTCCACTCAGATCCCTGCATATCAGAACAACTCCTGGGGACATAACCAATCTGTTATAACCAGGAGTTTCAGTTCACTGGAGTTTGGTAAAACTGTACATCATTCTGACACAATAAGAAACACATGTAAGGAAAGAAAATGATTAAAATACTGCATACAGAGAAAAGAAGGAAATTTTCTCTTTTCAAAATGGTTACTCTCTTGCTTTTTCTTTACTGCAGGCTTTTTTACTTAAAAAAATATCAAAATACTCTAAGTACTTCGGAAAACATTTATAGCCTGATCCTGAGAGATGCTGTGCGCCCACTATTCACCCCGCAAATTAAGTATGTTGCTTCTGCTGAGGATCTATCAAGCAGAGATGGCTAGGAAACTGAATTTCAGCTCAACAAAAAACATTTTGAGGTTTTGGAAAAGTTTTCAGCCCAACTTGGGACAAAATGCCAAAACCTCAAAATTTTTTGCAGAACTGAAATTCCACAATACTTTGTTTCAGAGACACCAAAATGTCCCCACAGCAGGAATGTTTTGGTGCTTCCAGAATGAAATATGCTCCCTAGGAGCCTGGAATTCTGGGAGCCCATGCTCCATAGCAACCCACCTAGCAAGCCGCTGAGAAGGCTGGAAGCTGGCCAGCTGGGGTGTGGGCCAGGCCAGGGAACGAGCCACCCAAGAAGCTGGGGAGCTTGGGGACTTAGCTAACAGGAGATCCCAGGAAGGTTGGGAGTGTGGCAGCCCACCTGGCAGGTGCCATGGAGCTGAGAAGACCAGACTCCACAGCAGCCCATCTGGCAGGCTGCTGAGGACCCATGTTGATTTGGCTTTGAGGGGCCCAGCACCTAAGCTCCCTGCTAAGTGAGGTGCTGAAGAGGCTCCCCAGCAACCTGCCCGGTTTCCATTGAAAGTTTTATCGAAAGTTTTAACCATGTTCCCGCAGAATGTTTCAGTTTCAACAAATCTGCATTACCAATGGAAAATGTTCTGTCAGATCATTTCCGACCAGCTCTACTTTCAAGAGCAAGCCCTTTGTACAGACATAGCTACATAGTGCATGATGCTTGTTCAGCATTAAGCTGCATTAACCCCAAGCAGGCTTTTCAAGGCAAACGGGAAAAAAAGGACTGGTCTGGTTTTGTTTTATACAGCCTTTTCTAGTAAAAGTGCTGCGCTGTCACTGCTCTAAAGACGAATGTAAATTCTGCTCTCAGTTACATTCATGACACCTCAGTGATTTCCATGTGTTTGCACAGCTGCAACAAAGGACAAAATTTGGCCCGCTAAATTGTTCCATTGGAATGTTGCAAAGTACACTGGGCCATATTCTCTGTTGCCCTGTGCCCTGTGTATTCATTTACACCATTATATGGAAATGCAATGTGAGTTTACTACACTACCAAATCAGAATAGCAGCATTTTACACAGATGGGAAGTGCAGTTATGCATCCAGATTCCAAACACCCACCCCACCCCACCCCCAAATTCTGGAGAGTTTAGAATTGGAGCCATCCGTATTCAAAATAGTGTAAACTAAAATGCTGTTCAGAACATTTGAGGTGTTTGTTACACTCACATCCGTCAAGTGTAAGTGTTTCATCTTGCCTTTGGTTAGCTTGAAAGTTCCTTAAAGGAAGGACTGTGGGCCAGATCTCTAGCAGATGTAAATCAAATAGTTCCATTTACTTCAGGGGAGCTATGCTGATGTACAGCGTCTGAGTATCCAGTCCTATGTCTTAATACATGTTTTTATGGCAATCAGCAGAAGGGAGCGTTGGCTGAGGCATTTAGATGCTACTACAATACAAAAAATAAAATAATAAAAAATAAATTATTAAGAAGGCATAATTCACAATTGTTTGTTGGAATGCACTTCTTAACTAAAACATTGTTTTCCCTACACTAGCATTTCACTTTATGCTGCAGAGAGAGTCACTAGTAATCAAGACTGCAATTGCTACATTGTTCTGATGCAATTCACAGTTATCAAGGTATACGAGTGAAATTCTGAGGACAGAATTTGTGGAGAATAGCTTCATATACTGTAATGTGTATGTAATAGCTTCATGTATAGTAATATGCAATAGCTTCATATACTCCAGATTTGCATTAGTATACTTGAGAGCAGAATCTGTCCCATTGACTTCAGTAGAGTCCCTCTGTATTTGCACTAATGTAACTGAAAGGAGATTTTAACCTAGAATTTTTGCAAGAATGTGAAAGAGTCAAGGCAAAAGCATAGTTTAGTTATAACAAGTATCAACTGCGAGGGTTTAAAAATAAAAAAACTTTTGTTTGCTCTCAACTGAGTGATTTTTTGGATCATTTGCAATTGCAGTGGTAGTTAATAGATCCTGATATACAGTTCCAAGCAAGGAAACACATTTGCTTATTTTGGAGAGTTTATGCCATTGGATAGAAAACTTACAGGAAAATTGAAAACATGCAACAGTGATTTATTTCTAAAGGGAAGAGGGAAAAGTCAAAGAACTGCCCTCATTTTAGAAACTGAGCCAGATTTTCAGCTGATGTAAAATTGCATACCTCCATTGAAAACAATGGAACAAATTCATGTTATATATCCATTCAAGCTAATGGAGCTATGCTGATTTACACCATATGGGGATCTGCTTCTTTCACTTTGATTCATCATAAAGACAAGGTGGGTGAGCTAATATTTTTTAATGGACCAACTTTTGTTGACGAGAGAGACAAGCTCTTGAGCTGAGCTCTGTGTAAGCTCAAAAGCTTGTCTCTCACCAACAGAAGTTGGTCCAATAAAAGATATTACCTCACCCACCTTCTCTCTCTAATATCCTGGGACCAGCATGGCTATAACAACATTGCATACTTTCATTCATCATGGCATTACTGTTGTTTTTGTTTGTTTGTTTGTTTGTTTGCTGATTTATTGCACTAGTATAAAACTGGTCATACAGCGATGAATCAGATTCTCTTTTCCTCAACATTCAGTAGCTTCATTTTTCCCCAATCTCCTCAATATGTTTTTTATGGATTGCATTATTCATTTGTTAAATATTTCATTACATATTGTTTAGTACGAAGCACCAAGACCCTTCATGAGGGTTTCATCGCTCTCTAGGAATTACATATATAAGTCACTGGCATGCAATATGGATTGTCAGATAGCTGCTGACATAATATGCAACAGAACAGGAGTGGATAATATTTTGTAACACTTTAATTTTTTTAAAGCCTTTTTAAAGGGTTTTAGAAAATATACCGGTATAGTGAAAGGAACTAATGGCTAAGTACCCTATGAGGCATTGATATATAAGCACTTAGGATGAAATTTTCCATAGAAAGAGTTAAAGATGCCATGCAGTAACTACACTCAGAAAATTGTTACAGGCACTGTATGGGTTAAAGCTCTGTTCTCTGTCTGGGTTCTTACAGCTTCTGAATTTCCATTGTATCACTGATCCGTGGCACAAAAAGAAGGGTTAATTGGCTAGGCTGCTTTTCCAGACCATTTGGTCAGACAGAAGGCTTGGACTAGGGATTTCCTATGTGTAAAATGCCAGGTACTGGGGGACAGAAAGAGGCACAAAATGTGTTTAAACAGCATAATTTGTTTGAGTTTATAAAAGTCCTGAAGAGAGAGACAGAAGCCCAAGTCACCTGTTTCTTGGTATAAGGCAGTGGTGTCTTATCTGAAGTTTCAGCAAAAGATTGTGGACTGACTGTGCAGTCTGTTACTATTCCTGCTCAAGGAAACAAATTATATGAAGAAAATATCCGACTCAGCATCAGTAGGACACTGTCCTACACAACATCAAAGTCTGCTACCACGTGCAAAAGGGCAAATATATTTTAGTTGAATACACATGGGGCCAAATGCTGCCCATGTAGTTCCACTGGCCTTGAGTCTTCTCTCATCTACGCCAATTTTGCACTCGGGAAATGCCAATGACTTCAGTGGAGTTACTCCTTATTTATACCAATGGAAATGAAAGGGGGAAATCAAGTCCAGTGGAACTGCTCATATGAGCAAAGCAAGAAGGATTTGGCCCCAACGTTGTATTAATTTAACAGATTCCTCCTTTTAGCTGTTGAAAAGGGATAGTCTATTTCTGCATACTTATCCCTCTAAATATGTTTATTCCTTTATCTGATACTCAGGTCTTATTGTATGACTCATTTGAAACTAGACAGGATACTGTATTGAAAGGTTTCAGAGTAGCAGCCGTGTTAGTCTGTATCCGCAAAAAGAAGAACAGGAGTACTTGTGGCACCTTAGAGACTAACAAATTAATTAGAGCATAAGCTTTCGTGGACTACAGCCCACGATCCTGCCATCAGGGAAGGAAAATGAATGAGATAATCTAATAGATTTTTCCCATCTCTAATATCTATCATACAAAGATTTTCACTGTATTTCTTTAATTTCACTTGGCACATAGAACATTTATTCTTAGATAGTATTCACTGAAATAATTAGCACGTAAGAGGACCTCACTATATTTATCCTCTTGACTAGGCTGTAAAGAAGTGCCTCTTCCAACATCTGTAGATACAGGGGATGATGGAGGGACAAGGTATACAAACAGAAAACTATATTTGAAAAGGCATTGTGATCAGTAACATTACACATCTCAATAAACTACATTTTGCTAATGACATTTGTGCACCTGTATCAATGCAGTCAAGAACCTCCATAGATATAAGATAGCATACTAAGCAATCCCTATGATTTCCTATCACTTTCATGCAGTATGTTATTTCAGAGTCTGAGGGCTACTTTCAGTTACATTTATGTAAACTGGAATGACGGCATTAAAGTCAATGGAGCTACTCTGGATTGACACCAGATTAAATGGGAGCAGATCCTGGCCCTGATAGTTATTCTCTATTACTTCTTGTCTATAGCATCCGGAGCTGAATGAGAGGGAAAAATTAAATTTCTTTTGCAGTTACTTTTCTTACCCATCATATTTTGTACAGCTACTCCTGTAAAACCTGCTATTTACAGGGACAGATATTTTCGAGGAAATGCTGTAAATGCAGAGATGAACAGTTTACCAAGAGATGAACAACTTTGTTGGGATATACAGATGCAAGTACAGTTCTTGAATAATTAGAATTAGGAATCAGTTCACAAACAAATATTTGGTCAGCCAAAAACCTTAGTAAAATAAAAATCCAGCTAATTCATTTTTAGCCAAAGAAATGTTAATTTCATAGGTCCTTACATTTTTTTCCCATATAAATGTCCATCTCCAATTACATAGCTTTGGTGGCCTCCCAATCTGTTCATTGGATTGCTGATCATCATTATTATTATTATAATTTGTGTTGATCTTCCCATAACATTCTATATCTTCAAAGGCATCTGAACCCTGGAAAACCATGGGCTGCAATGACAATTGGTTGATAGCATGAGGGGCCTCTCTAATTCGTGTATCCTTTGCATCAGAAATGATGCACATTCCCATAGCATTTACTTGTATGTGCATCTGTCCTTAATAGGTAAATAGAAAGATGATGAGATGTATGGCCTTGTAATTAAGATGCAAGCTTAAGAGTCAGGAAATCTGGGTTCTATTTTTAGTTCTGCCATAGACTTTATCATTTGACTTTAGGCAAACCCTTTAAATTATCTGTCCTTCACTTTCTCCATCTGGAAGAGGATGTCTATGGCTTCTGGCATTTGGTTTTCATGGAGCAGAGAGGATTCCAGTAGGATGTGCACTTTTGAAAAGGATATGGTCAGGGTCTTGGCTAGGTCCTTAAGTGTTCCGCTCTTCCTGTGAGAATCACTTCCCTCTTTACTGGGATGAATTGTTTTTTGCATCAGGTTGTTATCGTTTGAAAGCATTGTGTCATGTGTATAAAGGCATTGCTCATGCCAACTGAAAAGGGATTGTGAAAATGTTTATTGTCAGAATATGGGTTGCAATTTAGTCTGTGGCATTGCACAGCCTCTCTCGGGGCTTTCATATATATGCTAGAAAGGAGAATGGACAGGATTGACTCTTATGGAACACATGAGAGAGTTTGAGGACGAGGAGCTGCTGCTCACCTCCATTCTTCAGGATCTGTTTGAAAGGAGGTCCACTGAGTGTTATGCCATGCATTCCCATTCGGTCTTGTATGTGGGGTTAGCAGCACTCTGTGATCAATAATGCTGAAAGCTACTGACAGGCATGAGCAGTCTGAACATTGGAGAGAGCTCAAACAACATTAATAGATTTGTGATAGTTTAGTCCGATCTCTTACATAACGCAGGCCAAAGAACCTCATTAGTCATTTCAGTGTCAAGCCCATAGCTTCTGGTTGAGATTATATTCCCAAAAGAAGCTCACCCTTTAATGCTAGTAAATCCATCTCTATGACATGGCTTGGTCTCATTCCTGATTGTGTAAGGGTCTAAGACGTTAAAGGAGAGACCAAGTGCTGTAAGAGCCACTTTTTCAATGAGTTTGCCACTGCCACCAGCAGAAACCACAGGACATGTGTCTGCTTCCAATACTGGTGCTGTGAAGAACAGCTGTTGGGGGGGAGCCAACTAGACAGATACTTCATAAAGCAGCTAGGGAGGGGGCAGATGTAAAGCAGAAAGATTTTTAATATATGGAAGGCGGATGGTGATGGATTTGGTTGGGGAAGAGCATGGAGTTGATGGATTTTGGTGGGAGGGGAAACTATTGGATTGATGGATGGGTGGGGGAAACAGGAAAGAAGAAAATATTGGATACATGATTGCTTTTGGTGAAGAAGAGTACCTTATCTGGGGAATATCACATGTACTGCTGTCAAGGGAAAAGAAGTGAGGGAACCCCTCATGAAATTCTAACAGCACATCACTGTTGATAGAGCTCTTTGAGATCCATGAATGGGTGATAGTAAAGTGTGGATATAGAAATGGTTGTTGTTCTTCAAAAATAAAAACCTGCCCTTGATTCCCCTGTCCTCATACTACAATTACAGGGAGAGAATGATCACGGAATGCAGAGTTTAGGACACCATGGGACATATTTAGCCTCCAGGCTGTACTTTGAGCATCCTCACATACATAATTAGTAGAGACTACTAATGTTTATTTAGGCCTTGTGGTTGTGAAATTAAGAACTAAAAGTTCTTTCTGGGTGGGAAATGGGCAAAGCAATTTGCTCTTGCCTTCTCTCTTGCCTTTTCTCTCAACTTTCCTATAAAAGAAATAAAAACGTTGCTATTAAATTCACTTACCTAACATTTGCTTCCTGGTAAAAATATACTAATACCAGGGTTGTTCTTTTATATGGTTCAAGTCTGCCATTACTTTCTTTCAATATCACCTTCACTATTCTCACTGGTAGTTAGAAGACCTCATGATTTCACACAGGTTATGAGAGTTTACAGTCAATGGCAAGAAGGCAACAGGGAATGAGCTTAGCTTGCTGTTTTTCTTAATAGTTTTCCTTGAGATGTAAATTTCTTGCTGCCACAGAGTCTTAAAGAAAATTTAAAAACTGCTGTCTTGCTTTGGCAGATTTTTTTTCTTTTGTCTCCAGATTTTTTTCCTGATTTTTTTTTGTTCTCCTACCTCAAGGACCCAATATCATCTTATATCACTTCCAGGTGTTCTTCAAAGCCTTTGTTTTAACAGTGATATGACTCAGCTTTAGACAAAACCCCAGATCCAAACACCTCTGAACTTTGGGATATGTGGGAGCTTTGGGAAAGGTCAGAGATGTTTGGATCTGGGGTTTTGTCTAAGGTTCATTTTTCTGTTAAAAGGAAGACTTAGAAGAACACTGGGGAGTGATATTAGGTGAATTGAACTTTGGGAAAGTTCAGCTCCACATTGGCATCTGAACTTTGTGGCTACGGTCTCTCTCTTCTTTAAAACTTCAATCCAATTGAATTAAGATCTCAAAGATCATTGGGGGGAAAAATCTAACTTGTGGCATCAAATTCAATTTTGAAGAGTATATGTAATTAAGAAAATTGAAAATGAAAATAATTTATTGTAAATAAAGGTATAAACATGGTCAAGGGGTATAATTAAGTTATATTAAAAATATTATCAGAAAAAATCCTATTCAGCTAATGATATCAACACAGTTTAAAGGGACTTTTCAGTCACGTGAACAGATTCTGTTTTTTGTTTCTTTGTTTTAAGGAGAAACTGGATATAAGTTGGCTGGTTTAGTAGCCACTTTATTAGATTCAGATAATAAGTGATAACCAGATAGTAAAATATTATTTAATATTCATATTACTCCAGTGCCCATAGGCCAATTGTGGTAGACACTGTACCGGTGGTTATCAACCTATTTACCATAGTGGGCTGCATATACAGCTCTCTGTGTGTTATGTAGGCCGCATCCACACAATATATATACTACCTGTATGGCCCTGAGGATTGCACATGGGCCACAGCTGTGTGTGACTGGGATGCAAGCAGCCCATGTGCCGCAGGTTGAGAACCACTCTACTGTACAAACACAGAAGATATGGTCCCTGCCCCAAAGAATCTAAGAAGATAAGCACTGTACAAAGCGCAGCAAAGAGAGAGAAAGAGATATTTAGGCCCCAGCCAATGTGAGTCTTCCCATTGATTTTAATGGGGTTTGTATCAGGCCCATATACATTTACTATTTTATTTGTTTAAGCCTCAGTCCTGCAATTTACCATGCATGTGCACAGCAATGCACCCAGATGCACTGAACTGCAGAACCCGGAACTCATTGGTAATGACCTAAATAAACCAATATTGACTTTCTTTAATTGCCAGTCTACCACTTTTCTCAAATGCATCTCAGTCTAGCCATTATTCTTTTGCTGGTTTCTTCTACATTTCATGGCAGAAGTGGGTCTTAATGAAAGATCTGAAATAAAAGGAAGGTAGTAACCTAATAGATTTGTTCAGGGACATAAGACACTTAAAGAGGACAACAAGCATATACTTTTTTTCCTCATTCACAAAAGCTCTGCTACAAGAGGAAAAGGGGAAGTTTAAATATTAAATGCTCAATCTTTTAGACCCAGGTCTTGGCTGAGGCACTTAAACCCTTGACTGAATGCGTGAGCTAAAAAGATTTGCTTTGCAAAGTAGAGTGTTAGCTATGTGGGAGCTGGGTAAGAATGTGTCTTTTCTTTAGCAGAGCTTCAAGAACTAGATCTCATGAATACTTGAAATATTTTGTTTAGTATTTTATGGAGTCACATCAGGAATTTCCCCCCTGCTCCTCCCCTTAAGAGAGGCAGCTATTGTCTTTTCAAAGCATATTCCTTTCAGTGGTAAATTTGTAGTGATGAGAAAATCTGAAGAAAATTTGGACGTTTGGATCAATTAAGACTCTATTTTGGGAATTAAAGAGGGGCCCAAATCAACACTCCAGAAATCTGGGAAACTCTGGCTCCAAATTGTGGGCATAAAAATGGAGTTCAGCATTTAGAAATCTGGTACACAATGTCCAGTTTTCAAATCTGGACATCAAATATAGGTGGTTAATGACTAGGGCTCCTATGCCATATGGTAATAACAGATAATTTATAAATAATAACAGGTGCCCAAATCCCACATAGGAGGGATCCTCAATGAGTGACCAAGTACCAATGTTAAGAGGTTAAGTGAAGATTTGAGCACTCAAATACAGGATTTGGGGCCCACAGTTGAAAGTAGACTCCCTTTCTATGGGTGCAATCCTCCTGCCCTTTCTGAAGAAAAACACTTCTCTCCCCCTCCATCCCCCCAAATGTATAAGGATGTTAATCTCAAACTCCTGGCTAAACTCCAACTGATAATTGCATTCTGCCTTCCTAAAGTCCCCCTGCCATTTTTCAACTGGATAAAATATTGCTACATATCCTAAACAGTTGTGTAGTGGTGTTGTGTACTGTTAAATAAATGCACTCCGTTCCAAAGGTTATATCTTAGTGGTGGGTGAAGCAATTACCCAGCACATAGAGTTTATAAGTGGCCGTGGAATCCTTTGGCTTGAAACGGGCTATATAACTAATATATTAATTAATATGTTTGCTTCTTTATTTAAGGCCATTTGTTCTTTCATATTATTGTCTTCATACTAGTGTGAATTGTTTTGTCACTATTGTCCTTTTACAAATTAGGTGTGAATGATGACAACAAAATGACTTGATGACTTATATGCCCTGTAGTTTGAGCCATGTCAGTCCCAGGATATTACTGAGACAAGGTGGGTGAGGTAATGTCTTTTATTGGCCCAACTTCTGTTGGTAAGAGAGACAAGGTTTTGAGCCACACAGAGCTCTGTGTGGCTTGAAAGCTTGTCTATCTCACCAACAGAAGTTGATCCAATAAAAGACATTACCTCACCCATCTTGTCTCTTTGATGACTTATAATTTATTTTAAAGCTTTACACTGTGCTTGCAGATATATATATATATATATTTAAAATTATTAACTATTTTTAACTATTTTTAAAATGCAAGATTTGGGGGATCTTTTCAGAGGAAAATGTTGGGGAATGCATGCTAGTTTTACAACCTCCCTCCCCCAAATAGCTGGTGACCAACTAATACACCTTGTGTTTTTTGTTAGCTGACCCTATTTAAATTCTGGGAGGGTGGACCTAAACCCACTTTAGGCCAAAAGCCCACACCCTCAATCAAGAAAGGGGCAAGAGTCCAGAAAACAAAGGAATGGCATGGAGCACAAAGCAAAACCCAGAAACGGAAATGTGATTCCAAGGGTTTAAAACAAGGACAGCGAATGGGCAATTGAGCACAAAACCTCAGACAATGCCCTCTGCTCCACAAAAGAGCCTGAGGAATCAGTGGATGCTGCCCAGAAGAACTCTGCCTGGATATGTGAGATAATCTGAATGCAGAAATATTCCTCACAGTTACAGAGAACCGCTGTGTAGAGCTTCCTCTTCCTGGATTGGTAGGTGGCCATTATGGTCAATGCCAGGAAGAGACTGAGAATGAGGTCTCTTGATTTTATGGAGTCATGGATAGGGTGCGTAGATGAGTAGATGTGGGGGAAAGTTCTAGAGGTTCTGGAGGATCCAGAACAGGGCCTGTTGCCCAGAACACTGGAGCAATGATCTCCTTCTTGCTGAAGGGGCAAGTGTCAAGGGTGTCTGAGAATTGCACCAGCCACATGCCCATGCTCACAGCCCCATGGAGGAGCCACCAATATATGTCCCCAGTGGGATGTGAAACCAAGATGGATTAGAGGCTGACCGGCTGGCAGGAGCGGCGCCAGGGTTTTTGCCGCCCTAGGCGGCAGCGCTCCTCCTCTGACCCGCCGCCGAAATGCCCCGAAGACGTGGAGCGGAAGGACCCCCACCACCGAATTTCCGCCGAGGGCGGCAAAATGCCTACCCCAAATCCTGCCGCCCTAGGCAACCGCCTAGGGTCGCCTAGTGGAAGCGCCAGCCCTGCCCACTGGGAATCCTCACCCTTGCTATGTGGAAGGACATTCTGTCACTTGGTGTCAGAATGGGACAAAAGGGCAAGAAAATGCACGGTATGACACACAAGTGCTTAGATAAGGTCTCTGAATACAGTCTAGAGATAGATCATCTGGAGATTGAGCAGCCTACTCAAATGATGCGCTGGGGATGACTAGGGGAGCTTATGTGCGGGGGCCCTGATGTTGAGCTCCAGAGGATGAGCCAGGTAGGGAGCACCCTTCTGCAGGACTTGCTCAGGTATGCAAGAGAGGTAGGGGGAAAAGTGTCCTTTGCCTCTTGAAGCATACAGTGGGAGACACAAAGGTTGGGCCTCCCCATGCACTGGGCAAGTGCCATGGGGTCCGCCCAACCCTATTGGCTGTAGTCCACAAGGTCTCCAATTTTGGTGATACCAGCCAGGACCAGCTTCTGGTGCTCCGAGGGGGTCTCCACCATCTATGTATCATTGCCAGGTGAGAGTGACAAACCTATAGGCTGAAATCCTAGCCCCACTGATTTTTAACAGCAAAACTCTCATTGACTTCAATGGGGTCAGGATTTCATCCACAGTAAAGTAGCTACAGGGACACAACTGAGCAACAGCCAGATGCCTGCTGCAACTACTCGTTATGAGTCCACTGAGTGATTTGGCAATGCCATCAATTAGCCTTCATTATTTCATTTAGGGCAGTGGTGGGCAACCTGTGGCCCACGGGCCACATGCAGCCCATCAGGGTAATCCACTGGCGGGCCGCCAGACCATTTGTTTACATTTGCATAGCTGCCTGCAGCTCCCAGTGGCTGCGGTTTGCCATTCCCAGCCAATGAGAGCTGCGGGAAGCGGATTACTCTGATGGGCCACGTGCAGCCCGTGGGCCACAGGTTGCCCACCATTGATTTAGGGCATGGAAGATTTTTGGAAACAAAATCAATTAAAATTGTTACTTTTAATGTTGTTGTGTTGTTGTTAAAGTGTCTTGTCTTTTAATGGTCTGAGTTCTAACGCATTCTTAAGAGGCCTTTGTATCTGCATATTTATACCTAGTTTTTATAGACTGCATTCACTAAGGGGAAAAAATATGTTTCCTCCTGAGACATAGAAGAATCTTGTGGATCTTGGCACCAGAGAGGGCCAAGTTATTTTATACTTAGACAATAAATCTATTTTTCATGGATTTGTAACTTGGCTGTAAAATATGCTTGCAGACTTGAAACTTGGCAGTCAAAGCCCTACCACCAGGAGAATATTTTTAGCAATATTTTTAAAAAGAAAAAAAAAAGTGTTAATAACTAAGTTTTCAGGATTAAAAAGAAAATAAGGAGAGAGAAAAATTGGTTTGGGCCAATTTTTTCTATTCATATTTTAAAAAAAGACATCTTCCATTCTGACAGACAGAGAAAGAAATTTGAGATCTGCAGGTCCCCTCCCTCTTTAAATTGTTCACAGGCAGGGGTGCTGGAACAATATTTATAGTGGGGGCATTATGAGCCACTGAACCAAACTGTAAACCCTGTGTATAATGGAAACCACTTCAAGCCAGGGGGTGCAGTAGCACTCCCCGCACTCCTGGTTCCAGCACCTATGTTCACAGGCCTCTTTCACATTCAAGAATAACTGATTTATGTAATAATCCTTAAACATTGAAATCTAGGGGATGTGAATTTTAATACTAATCTTTTATGGCCATATCCTCAGCTCATATCAATTGGCATAGCTCCATTGAAAGCAAAGGAACTACATCAGTTTGTATTAGCTGAAGATCTGGCCAATATGTGCATATAGCACCTTCCAACCTAAAGCATTTGTTAACACAATCATACACAAACAGAACCAATGAAATGCAGCTAGTTTTGAGAGGCGATCAACCAAACAGCACACAGCATGCCATATAATAGCATGGAGAGGGGACATTTTGGCTTAGAACTCAGAGACAAACCAAAATTGCCATGAAATTTTTCACCTCTCACAGAATGTTAGTGTTAAGGTTTCATCCAAATCAGTTCCATGCAAAGTACATGGACTCAGTTTGCCTACCTTGGAAATATAAAGGGCCAAGTCAATCCTTCTAGGGTTTGAATTGGTGGTTCCACAGAGTCTAGGGGCCAAATTCAGAGGTGGATCTAACTGAATCTCAGCTGGTGTGATTTACATTCTGAGAGGTCAGAAGATGTACGGAGCAGGAAAAGCAAACAGGAGGGTATAAGTAGGTGTAAATTAAAGTAGGCCACCTCTTACTTTAACTTACATCTTCCTGTTATCTTTTCCTGGTACCTCCCTTTTATGGTCACATCCTCAGGTCAGTTACACCAGCTTATACTCCCTTAGACTCAGTGTGACAAATGCAAGAGTGATGTGTAAGAAGATGCAAGATACACATACCTTAAGTAGATGCAAGTCCAAGTGCCATCCCCTGGATCTTAGGTTCATCCCCTTTACTTTAGAATCATAGAATATCAGGGTTGGAAGGGACCTCAGGAGGTTATCTAGTCCAATCCCCTGCTCAAAGCAGGACCAATTCCCAACTAAATCATCCCAGTCAGGGCTTTGTCAAGCCTGACCTTAAAAACCTCTAAGGAAGGAGATTCCACCACCTCCCTAGGTAACCCATTCCAGTGCTTCACCACCCTCCTACTGAAAAAGTTTTTCCTAATATCCAACCTAAACCTCCCCAACTGCAACTTGAGACCATTACTCCTTGTTCTGTCATCAGGTACCACTGAGAACAGTCTAGATCCATCTTCTTTGGAACCCCCTTTCAGTTAGTTGAAAGCAGCTATCAAATCCCCCCTCATTCTTCTCTTCTGCAGACTAAACAATCCCAGTTCCCTCAGCCTCCCCTCATAAGTCATGTGCTGGAGCCTCCTAATCAGTTTTGTTGCCCTCCGCTGGACTCTTTCCAATTTTTCCACATCTTTCTTGTAGTGTCGGGCCCAAAACTGGACACAGTACTCCAGATGAGGCCTCACCAATGTCAAATAGAGGGGAACAATCACGTCCCTCGATCTGCTGGCAATGCCTCTACTTATACAGCCCAAAATGCCATTAGCCTTCTTGGCAACAAGGGCACACTGTTGACTCATATCCAGCTTCTCGTCCACTGTAACCCCTAGGTCCTTTTCTGCAGAACTGCTTCCTAGCCATTCAGTCCCTAGTCTGTAACAGTGCATGGGATTCTTCCGTCCTAAGTGCAGGACTCTGCACTTGTCCTTGTTGAACCTCATCAGGTTTCTTTTGGTCCAATGCTCTAATTTGTCTAGGTCCCTCTGTATCCTGTCCCTACCCTCCAGCGTATCTACCACTCCTCCCAGTTTAGTGTCATCTGCAAACTTGCTGAGAGTGCAGTCCACGCCATCCTCCAGATCATTAATGTCCCAGCAGCACAAAGGTGACAAAGAGATGCCCTAAAAGGGCATCAGGGGAGTCCTCTGACATAAAAGGAATATACATTTGGTGTAAAACTGGCACAGCCACCTGCTCCCCCACAGAAATAGGGGGTGTTCTTAGGCTGGCTATTGATTGCTCACTGTGCTCCAGCAACCCCTAGCTGACAAAACAATCCTGAGGGGACCATTTTAGCTGGTACATTATAGAGCAGCCTTTAGGCCCCTGGTTAGTCAAAGGATCAAGGGAGCAGAAAGGTAGCATAGGCCATGTCTACGCATGATGCTGCTGCAATCGATGCACCAGAGGGTCAATTTAGTGGGTCTAGTGAAGACCTGCTAAATCAACAGCAGAGCGCTCTCCGGTCAACTCTGGTACTCCACCGGGAACAAAAGGAGTAAGGTAAATTAGTGGGAAAACGTCTCCCATCAACCCAGCTCAGTGTAGACACCGCAGTAAGTCTACCTAAGTTATGTCCACTCCAGGTACATTATTCACATAGCAGGAGTAGTGTAACTTAGGTCGACTTACCATGGTAATGTAGACATAGCCTTAGAATCATCTTCCCCTTGCCTCACGTCCTCTGCTGAGTGCAGCTCAGCTGAACCCGGGNATAAGTCAAGGCACCACTGGATACCCCAAAATGGGGAGGGTGCCAGGTGTTTAACTATAGATGCATCATATTGTTGCAGATTTACACTGGCAGATTTTAAGTGTACACCTTAGCGAACAATTTATCTTTCTGCCCCCTCTTTCCCCCCCGCCCCCATTCTCAGGATATAGAAGCATATCAGAAGTAGTGTGCTTTGCCCTGGAGGGGAATGGAGAAGGTGGAAAGTGCCTCAGGTTGTTAGAGCCCCACCAGTTGAATAACACAGTAACAAGGTCCAGAAGAAAGAAGAACAGGAGTACTTGTGGCACCTTAGAGACTAACAAATTTATTAGAGCATAAGCTTTCGTGGACTACAGCCCACTGCATCCGAAGAAGTGGGCTGTAGTCCACGAAAGCTTATGCTCTAATAAATTTGTTAGTCTCTAAGGTGCCACAAGTACTCCTGTTCTTCTTTCTTCTGGACCTTGTTACTGTGTTATTCAACTGGTGGGGCTCTAACAACCTGAGGCACTTTCCACCTTCTCCATTCCCCTCCAGGGCAAAGCACACTACTTCTGATATGCTTCTATATCCTGAGAATGGGGGCGGGGGGGAAAGAGGGGGCAGAAAGATAAATTGTTCGCTAAGGTGTACACTTAAAATCTGCCAGTGTAAATCTGCAACAATATGATGCATCTATAGTTAAACACCTGGCACCCTCCCCATTTTGGGGTATCCAGTGGTGCCTTGACTTATCCTGTCCTTGGGTCTGGAAACTGCCCTATGCCAGATGCAAGGCAAGCTCCTCACTCTGCTTTTTACTTCTGTGATTATTAGTCTAGTTTTTGATGATCTTTTCACTGGTACCTTAATGACAAAAATACTTAGGACTTAAAAGTGCTTTTCATCTGTAGGGTGCTTTACTAGTGTTCGTTAACTAATTAATTCATATTCACAAGTCCCCCATAAGGTAGATAAGTAAGTAGAATTATTCCCATTTAACAGAAATGAAAAAGGAAAGCCTCACAGCCACAGAAAGTCAATGTCAGAATAACTGGTTTCCAGTCCTATCCTCAGACCACTAGACCACACCTCTCAAAGCAAACATCCTACATAAGCAGCAAGAGACCTGAAACATCCCCACAAGGCTATTCCTTCACTGGCTCTGTCTTTGTAAGCACCCTTGACAACAGCTTTTTTTATTTATTATAGTTTAATAGAAAAAGCAAATAGCTCGGAGGGAGGAACAGATTCATGTTTATCTTTCTTTTATGTTCCACCGTCAACTGTACCTGATACCAAACCAGACATCAAACAGGTGCTAGAGTCATAAACTTTATTCACTAATGCTGACTCATAGTTATAGTGAACACTATCTGTCTTCAGATCTTTTGGTAGAGATGCAAGAATGTAAATGTCACATTAAAAAAAGTCTGTCAGCCCTGTGGGTCTCTTAAGGAACAAAATTTGACAGTAAAATGGGTACTGATTTAATTTCTGTAGCAATTTTTTTAAATTATGCTGCTGCTACCCTGTATAAAAAACAATTAAGCTTCCCTCTACCACCCTATGGCAGGGCAACGACTCTCTGGCACGACGCCTCCTGCTGGTTATCCAGGGAATTAGCTCTTTTCTCCGCTCCGGAGCACCCTCTGCCAGCTGATGTCTTGCCTGCCGCTGGCCCTGTGTCCTTCCCAGACCCTGGTGCCCTTTCCCTCAGGGTTCTGCCCTCTGCAGTACCCGCACAGTCTCTGGGTCTCCCCTCCGCAGGGAACCCTCTATCCCCACCTTGCCTCAGTGGCTACTGCCTGTCACCATCTAGCCCCCGCTCCCTGTGGCAGACGGCAGTTTGTAAACCACTCATCATTGGCAAGAGGGGGTTGGACCAGCTGCCTCTGCCTAGTCCTGGGCCGCCCTCCTGTAGCCCTAGTACCCTTGTGGGCCCTTAACTTGGCCTGCAGTTGGGGCTTTGCTAGGCCGGAGCTCCCCAGCTCCCTCTGCCCTTCCCCAGCACTACTCCACTTCAGGTACCCTGCTAGTATCCTTTGTGGGCTCTTAACTAGGCCTGCAGCCTGGGACTTTTCTAGGCTAGAGCTCCCCAGCTCCCTCTGCCCTTCCCCAGCACTGCTCCACCCTAGGTACCCTCCTCAGCTTCCCAGGCAGCCAGGTCCTGCTCTCTCCTAAGAGGCGAGAGAGAGAGTGTGTCCTCTACAGCCGCTGGCCCTCAGCCCTCTTATAGGGCCAGCTGTGGCCTGATTGGGCTATGGCCTCACCTGAGGCTGCTTTCCCCCAATCAGCCTCGCTTTTCCTGCCCCAGCCCTCTCCCAGGGCTGCTTCAGGGCATGAGCAGGGTGACTACCCCGCTACACACCCACAAGGACCAATACCCAAAATAGAGCTTTATGGAGCAAATCCAACAATCCTCACTGAGCAAAACTCCCACCAGAGGCAATGAAAATTTAGTCTGAGTAAAGACTGCATGATTTGGCTCAGAGTTCCCAAAGCCAGAGCTTGTGAGGTGTATCAGAGGCGGATGGGCATGACAGCCAGCAACATAGGTTCACATCCAGACGCTCATTCTGTCCATAATGGGCTTTTTCAGGGTGCAAACATAGAGTTTTCTTATTTCTAGAGTACAAACTGAGCTATCAAGCCCGCCCCTCTCAGTCTTGAAACATCCCGACTCCCCTCCTTTATATAACTGGCAGCTGGACCGCAGCTGCAAAGGTTCTCCTGCATTTTAACCACTGCCAGTCTGTTTTCCTATCCTGCAGGCTTGGTTGGAATATTGGGCTGAGGTTTGACCCTACCTGGCTGACGCTAGACCAGCTGACTGGAGAGAGTTATAAGAGCTATGCAGCCATACTGATATGTTGTCACAAGAGAGAATCAGTGCTACACATTCAAGTTTAGGCATAATATTTTGCATTTTCATAATGCTTTGTGATCTTTGGCTGAGAAGTGTATTTTATGAAGGGAATATTATCATCCCAATTTTAAAGATGGGGAAACAGAGGCACAGGATTTAAATAGGTTGCCTAAATTCACATACCAAGTTAGTAGCAGAGCTGCAAATGTATCCCAGGTCTCTCAGTTCCCACATTCTCTGCTGTAACCTCTAGATAACACTCCCTCCCATAAAAAATATGCAATAGAATCTATTCAGTTTGAATGGTGTTTTGTCATTATTTTAAAAGTTGAAAAAGAATGCTCTACTTGGTAAAAATACAAGCACAAAAGCAATATAGAGTCTCACATTCCTTCTTTATGTCTTTTTTTTAAACTGTATACAGCAATTTCTTTATTAAAAGAGGGATCTGCAAATTTAATACCTAACCCACACCTGGTTAAGCAACACTTAACTCTTCAACATCCACCAAATGCATTTCTATTAAATGGAATTTATACTGATACTCTTCCAGTTAAGCAAGACTCATTATTATAATTATTAGGCTTAATCTATTCCCTGGGAGACAACCTAATTAAGTGACAGTTCTGATTAAGGGCATGTCTTCATGTATAGTGCTACAGCAGCATAACTTCATTAACTAGGGTGCCATAGCTATGCCATTATAGTCCCTGTAGTGTAGACATGGCCTTAGTAAAACAGAGAGCCTGCCAAACTTTGAGGTGTTATGTTTCAGGGGTGGCAATGCAAAAATAATTTTTGCCAGCTATGGCCCTCATCCTGCAATCTATAGCATGCAGGCAAGCTGGCAATGACTTCAATAGGCCTGGGTGGTGGTCAGGCAGTCGCTCCATGTGCTACAAATTGCAGCGCTGGAGCGAAAGATTGTCCCTCCTGGCAGACCAGGGGATGATCTGACTGTGCCCTGTGATGATGATATCCTAAAGAATTCCTACTCACCAAAATTTCCTTCCTTCTTTCTCTTCTTTATTTTTCAGATCTTTGGTCCCACTCTCACTGCACTATGCATCCCACTGGGTCCCCCATCTTGGGCTCTCACATAACACCCACTGCCTCCGCTTCTGTTTCCATGCTGCTGAATGTATCCAAAGACCACATGGACTTCCTGCTCTACAGAATCCTGCTCTCCTCCTTTCGTACTGCCATCTTGCATGTCGTGCAACAATCCTCCTTCTCTCTCATGGAGCCAATGTCATATATACAATAAACATATCAAGTAACTTGGCTGGGTGCTGGGAATCTCCGGAGAAGGAGTGGGAAGGAATCTGCCTCAAAAACGTGGAGCAGATCTGTGGAGGCTACTCTAATATTAGCTGCTGAAGTAGCCTCTATAGCAGGGGTACCAAACTTACTGACCCTCCGAGCCACATATGATAATCTTCAGAAGTTGAAGAACCAGGCACGTCTGCCCTTCTGCCCTGCGGTGTGGTAGTGGGGCTCAGTTCTTCTGCCCTTCGGGGAGGGAGGTATCAGGGCTTCAGCCCCACGGGGCGTGCCTGCTGGGACTTGGGGCTTTTGCCCTGTGGCAGGGTGGTGGAGATAGGGGCTTCAGACCCGCAGGAGGCGCCTGCCAGGACTTTAGCCCCCCAGGGCATGCCTACTGGGGCTTGGGGCTTCAGTCCCACAGGAGGAGCCTGCTGGGCTCTGTGAGCTGCACCTTAACTGTAAAAGAGCTGCATGCAGCTCGGGAGCCACGGTTTGGCCACCCCTGTTCCATAGCCTAATGGGTCCCTTTTATGGGACAGGAGAAAAAAGGCAAAACGTTGGATCCTATGGCCCTAATAGCCAATTCATTCTCATTGTATCTGGCTGCAAGGGAAACCTTCACACAGATAGACTCTAAGGGCAGGTCTACACTTAAAATGCTGCGTCAGTGTAGCTGCACCAATCCAGCTGCGCCACTGTAGCACTTTAATGAAGACGCTCTACACCGACGGGAGAGAGCTCTCCTGTCAGCCTAGTTAATCCACCTCCACGAGAGGTCGTAGCTATATTGATGGGAGAAGCTCTCCTGCCGAGATAGTGCTGTCTACACCGGCACTTAGGTCAGAATAACTACATCACCCAGGGGTGCGGATTATTCACACCCCTGAGCGACGTCGTTATACCGAAGTAATTCTGTAGTGTAGATCTGCCCTATTCCATTCAGGAGGTGTGTGCTCACTGCACAGCCTTCTGACATTCTGTATCCACTTGTGCAGTGAAACTGCCCCAGTTCTCATGCCAGAGGATCTGCTGCATTTACCCCAGTTGTACTCTTAGACCAGATCTATACTAAAAAGTTAGGTCAACCCCAGCTATATCACTCGGGAGTGTGAAAAATCCACACCCTTGGGCAATTTAGTTAAGCCGACCAAAACCCTAGTGCAGACAGTGCTAGATAAACAGAATAATTCTTCCGTCAACCTAGCCGCTGCCTCTCGGGGAGGTGGATTAACTGATCGCTGCAGTGAGTGGCTACATTGAAGGGCTACAGAGACGCAGCTGCAGCAGTGCCACTGTAGTGGTTTAAGGGTAGACAGAGCCTTAATCTGGGCATGCAGCTTGGCTATTTCACACACACAAATGGCCAGCTATGCAGCCATCTGAGTGGGCAATTGTGTATGCAAATTAGGTGTACAATTGTATTTTGCATGAGTGAAAATTAGCTCCCATATATTTCCACTGTATTGTCAATTTACAATACAAGCTCATTGTAAAGGGCTGTGTCTCTGGCCTGGTCTACGCTTAAAAGTTTTGCCAGCATAGCATATATCAGTTAGGAGTGTGCAGGGGAGGGTGGAAATCACACCTCTATCTGACATAGCTGTGCCAGCAAAAGCCTTAGTGTGATGCAGTTAAGTGAGCAAAAAAGTGCTGTTTCTGGTGTAGCTTAAGTTATTCTGGGAACTGGTGTAAGTTACACTGGCAAAAGAACTCTTTTGTGTTGTGTATACCTGCAAAGCCTTTCTAGTGTAAGCAAGGCCTCTCTCTTTGTTTTGTGCAGTGTTGAGAACACGGGCGCTTGACACAAAATACTAATTGTTCTGTAATGATTTCAGGGGAGTTATCCTGATGTACAACTGGAGCCATGCAACTTTTGGTCAGATTTTGTACTGAGTTTCTCAGCACCTCCCTAAGTTTGGGCCATGTTCGTCCCTCCCTAATTCCTGGTTGCGCTAGGGACTGGCACAGCCCTCAGCATAAATTAGAGCAGCCAAAGGGTTACCCCGCAAAGTAGCACAGCCACACCCACTATGTCCCTCTGCCACCCATCTACCCCCTCCTGTCAGGGTCTGTGCAGGAGGCAGTGTGGCTATATAAGCCTTACACTGCTTTCTTGCACTGGGGGAATTCCCCAGAGAGCCCTTCTTCCCTCTCAATGTCCCCTTTACACTGCTACAGTGCCATATAGTGGTCACGGCAGTCAGGGGGTGGGGTACTGTTGCCAACTTTCTAATGGCTGGTAACCAGGCCCGAGGCCCTGCTCCCTTGTTCTGCCTCTTCCCCCCAGGGCCCTGCTCCTGCTCCCCAAGGCCCCGCCCCTGCTCCGGCTTTTCTCTCGAGGCCCTACCCCTTCTCCGCCTCTTCCCCCCAAAGCCACCATGCCCCTGTTCCACCTCTTTCTTCGAGGCCCCGCCCCTTCTCCATCTTTTCCCCAGGCCCCACCCCTTCTCTTCCTCCCCCCACCCCCCAGACCAAAAAACCAGACATCAGGGCTTGTCAAATGGCACCCAGACTGTCCAGGTGAACACCGGACGGGTGCCAACCCTGGAGTGGGGAGAGAGAATCTATCCCTTTGTCTGTAGTTTCAGTACTCATGGAGTAAACACTTCTAACCCAGAGTCAAACCTCTGTTCCATTTGTAGCCATCTAAACTATTACTAATAAAGCTTTCAAAGGCATTCTCCCATCCCCCAGAATAATCCCTGGGAGATGATGCCACAGAGTGCAAGGGAGACTTTGAAGTACCTGTGGGAGAACTTTTAGATGTTCTCTCCCTTACCACATTCTGTACTCTGTTGCTGTCTCTGTTTAAAACTAACACATGAAAAAACGTCAGATAAAAATCTGGCATAATTAAAAATGTAGATCCTGCCTTCCACAAAACCACAAGATAATATGAGAGATGAAAGAGTGCTCATAAAGCACCATAGCCATTCTCGAAAGCTACAATAGACAACAGACTTTATATAGTTTGGTCAATTAAAAAACAATGTTTCCTTAATACGACTTTTCTTTAAGAGAAATCCAATAAAATGTTCAGTGGAATAATTACTGTGTAAGTAGAACTAATTAATCCTGAGCCCCTTTCATTGATATACAATAGACATGGGGCCCAATTCTACAAGTGCTCTGTGCAGAGGGTGCCACTGGCTTCAATGGGAGTTGTATGGGTTGTGTGCTTAGGCTATGGATAATTCCAAAGTAGTTAAACTTGGGATACCTTTTGGGCTGAAAGATGCTATATAAAGGTCTGATATAGTTATTGAAAAAGTGTTCCAAAATAAAGGATGAGCAGGTGGTGACAAGTGATGTGCTCACATCCGAATTGAAGCTGAATTTCAAACACACCTAGGTTTTGGGATGTTGAGATGAATACGTTTGTCTGTATTTTTATAATATTGGCCAAAGCAATCTGCAAAATCCAGGTTTGGAATTCAAACATTCACGAGTCCTGGGGTTATAGTTTTGGCTCATCTCCTGTTTTCAAACCAAGTTGAACTGTTCCTGTCATATAGGCATATGAGCCAATATCCATTTGTAACTCATCACTATAACATACAGGAAGTACATGGTGCCTTTCATACTCTAGATATCCCAGAGTGTTGTATCATAATGAGCTAGATCAGTGGTTCCCAAACTTTTTTCTGCCAAGGACCCTTTAGAATCTGACTAAATGTCCCAGATCGCTTTCATTTTTTATACATAAATTTCATGACATCTGTGGCAGAAAAAGTTCTTCTAAACCCTCACAGGGAGGGTGTCTTCCTGAATGAGGAAGTACCACCAGCGTGGGAATGCCCCTGCCAGCATGAGCTCTCACACATGGTACGTGCAATGTCATGGTGTGCAAAGGATGCGATTTTGATAACAAAATGGAATCCTCCATGCAGCAAAAATGCCGAAATGATGTTCTGGTTAATTCCCACCCCAGCTCAAGGGATGGACCCCAGCATAACCCAGAGGACCCCCAGAAGTCTGGGAACCCAACTTTGGGAACCACTGAGCTAGATGCTAGTGGGTCTGACTGTGCAAGAAAGCATCACAGCAGATGTGTTCTCAGCAATAGCTTACATTCTGTGCTGTACATGTCTCTGAGGAAGTGTACGTTGGCTAGGACATTAGGGTTACCTTCTGACTCTGAGAAGTGCTACTGGAGAACAACCCATAGAAGAAGAACAATTTGCACTTTTATAGGTTGCAGCTTTCATAGATGGATCTCAAATCATTTTGCAAAATTGCTTAATTAAGGCTAAAAACACACTTGTCTGGTGAATGGTCTCCATTTCGCAGCTGGGGAAACTGAGGCACAGAAATTTTGAATCATTTGCCCAAGACAACACAGTAAATCAGCAACAGGCTAAGGAATAAGACCCAGGAGAGAGGTGTCATAATGACAGGAATCGTTAGCTCTTTGCATTATTTTCTCACTACTTCATTGTTCAATGAGGACTACATTACTGAAACAGCTTAATTCAATTTGAAATTTGTAGTGTTAAAATGAAGTATCTAATATACCAGTGAGTATCTGCCTTTACTTATATCATGTAGTCTGTGATTTTGTTTCCACACTTTATTTCTCTGAATAAAAATCAGGGATTGATGGGCTTAGAATGTTCTGTTCACGCATATGAGAGCTCCAGGGTACCTACAAAAAGAACAGGAGTACTTGTGGCACCTTAGAGACTAACAAATTTATTAGAGCATAAGCTTTCGTGGGCTACTGCCCACTTCTTCGAATGCATATAGAGTGGAACATATATTGTACCTAGTGGCCATTAGAGTTGAACGGATAATGCATTTTTTAAATCTATTCATTCAAGTTGTTAAATGAATTTTCTTTGTCCATTTTCACACCCTTTTTGTGTTTGCTTTCTGCAGATATCTGCGATGTTGAGCAAATTTCACAGTTGTATACATCAAGTATTTGCAGAAAATGAATTTCAGAATTGAATGTACAAGTATTCATGTTAGAAGTGCTTGCACACACTTCATCCAGTCAGTGAACAGAAATAACACCTTGATAATCACAGCTCAGTCATTGTGCTAGAGAAACAATATTTCAGTAAAACAAGATATTCTTTCTTCGTGTATCATCCCTTCCTCCACCCCATACATAGACATGTTCTCCCTGCTTTGCAAAAGCTAATTTCCTCTGAGATTTAACAGCTTCTCTCCAGATTAAACAGTAATTCTGATTATTATTGTTTTGCTGTCACTGATAGGGTATATTGTAAGCCCTGGGCCAAATTCATCCCTGGTGCAGTTCCACTTACTTCACAAATGAGCAATTCAAAAACAAAAAAACACCTTTTGTCAGCAACAGTCATGGTCTATAAAAATGATCACGAGTATGACACACTGACACTAAATATCCAAAACCAATTCTGTGGTTTAGTCTTGGGACTATCACTATCCAGGCACCGCAGGCCTCTAATACGTTCTAGCCTGAATGTAGAGGACTGAAAGTCCTTGCTCTGAAAACCAATGAGAAAAGAGGTTTAGTAAGTCTTATATGAAGAAGCAAGGACCTGTTCTTGCAACTTTTACTTACATGGTTTGTCAACGGAACTATTCAAGTAAGCAGGTTCAGGCAGCTTTTCATTTAGCAACTGTCATTCTGTTTTAAGGTGTCAAAATAAAAACCAGTCTCACAAATGGAAGGAATTTGCTGCTTCCTACTCTTTCCATAGGTCTGAGAAGTCTACAACCCAAAGAGCCAGTTTCTCAGCTTGTGTAAATTAGCATAACGCCACTCCAGCTAATCTAGATCAACTAAGGATCTGGCATGAAAACCACCCTATATCCAGGAATTCAAAATACATTTTGATACTTTAACCAATGAGATTCCCTATTCTCGAGAAATCCAGAACTATTGCTTTCTTTTATTGATAGCAACAAGAACCCAGGAAATGCTGAGACCATTAGCAAAGGAGTGCAAGTGATTATAGTTCACGGTGTGGTAGCATCCACCCTAACCTATCTAATAGGTTTTCTTTAACTGTAAAATAAATGAGCCCTAACATTAAAGAACACATTAAACAACAGCACTGCAGTTTGTTTATTTGGGAGAGCTTTTGTTGTTTACTTTCACTGAAAATGCAGATGGAAAACTTATTTTTACTTGGGTAAACTCATTATTATTTTCTCAGTGAAAAGTCTCTTCTAACTACCAATACTAATATTTGTTCACTGAGGGCCAGATTCTGCCATCCATGTCCTTGCTGAGTAGTATCTTAGTCCACAAGTAGAATCAATGTGGCTATTCAAAGCTACTTACTCAGGTTGAGTATCTATCAGAATCCCGCACTGAATGAGCTACCTAGTCTTAAAGAAATACAACGTGAGGGGAAATACAATTTGCAAAACTAGATTTTATAGTTTGTTATAATGGACTTGAACACAATTTACTGGCAAATTTCATCCCAGTGTTTGAAATACGATATTTCACACTGGGGGAGTGTAGGCAGGGTTGTAGTACCAATGTAGAGGGAGGACAAAGAATCAGTACTTCTGAATTCTAGCCACTGCCTGGCTCTCTGCCATTGAGGTGCTGGGAGACTTTGGGGAAATCATATAGGACCATTTTCAAAAGTGCTATCTAATTTTGAGTGCCTCAATTTTTGGGCAACAAACTTCGAGTCACCCATTTTCCAAGTTAGCTACCCAAAAACTTAAACACCCATGATGGGAGCCACTTTTGGCCAATATTTTCCCCAGTTTTCATATCTGAAAAACAAGTGCAATATTATTATGTATTTAGTTCAGAATGGCAATGACAGGATTAACTAGTGTATGGGCTTGATCCTGCAAACCCCTATTTATATGAGTAGTCTTACTTATGCAAGGGGGACCGTTTTTGGACTACTCACATGAGTAAGTGTTTGCACAATAGGATCCTATATTTATAAAGTGTTGTGAGATCATTGGATGAAGGGTCCTATATACATGCAAAATATGATCATTATTTTTAAGAAAACTAAACTAAAGAGATAGATAAACCATATCTTAGAATTAACTTATGTGGCAGAAACACAGATTTATATTCTATTTAAAATCACATCTTGATTGCTTCAACTAAGCAAAGAGCATTCACTCACAAAATTAATAGTTAAGAAGTTATGCACAGAAATCATGATTCAGTTCCAGCAAAATACTAGTTCCAATGCTAGATTTATTTTTCCCTTCTAATCAGCCACACATATTGAAAAGATAGCAAAGTGCACATTAACCTGAGGTCACTTTACTAATCACTAAGCAATTGTCTTTAGTGAGGTCTTGTATCCTTACACGCAATGCTTAGACTGCAAACCTTCCCTCTACACAGCCTGAATTTATTTCTAGAATTCAAGCTCTCATAAAGGAATAATTATAGTCCACAGATTTACAGTGAAAGACTAAGAAAAGTCTCCCAATTGACGCAGATGGGAGGAGTATGGTTCCCAGTGACAAAAATGTAGCACCCAACACACTGGATTCATAACTAACTTAATTGTTTTGAAAGCCTATCATGAAAACCACACTAAGGACTATCTCCAACAGGCAAATGTAATTTTTATATTGCCTCTTTAAGTATACCTGATTCTATTACAATTTGTTCACCCATTAGCGAGAAGCACAACCATCCCCATCCTTTCTCAGGAATCTCCACTGGCTCTCTCCTTGTCAGAATCCTGCCCAAAATTTGCTCTACACAGGCCGTGCACCAAATTCACTGATGTAAAGTAGACTTCCTTACACTCTGGCTTCTTTACACTCAGATGCCCTTTCACCTACTTACATTGACTCTAATGATGTGTAAAGGCATGTAAATTGGTGCAACTTGCACGCTGAGGTAACAGAAGATTAAAGAACAGGTAAGTTAAAGTAGTGTTGGTGGCCGGGGCTACTCCAAGGACTTCTCTAGATAGATTTTATTCCAGTATAACTATTTTGGTTAGGTGGTCTGATGTTTTACCAGTACAATGGTTATACCAGTACAATCCCCAGAGTAGATGCAGTTGCCTTACAAAGGTGCCTTAGACCAGTACAGCTTGTTCCCTTTCCTATACAGGAATAGCTACATTGGTAATAAAGCACCTTTATACCAATATAACTGTGTCCAGATTAAGCAGGTAGCATTGCTTTAACTATACTGGTATAGTTAAAAGAGATACAACTTTTGGGTTTAGACAAGCCCTATCTTCTTCCTTCATGAAATACTGGTAGAGACTCAGGCCTAGCGTACACTGTTACATAAAAACAATGCGGAGTCCGGTGGCACCTTAAAGATTAACAGATTTATTTGGGCATAAGCTTTCGTGGGTAAAAAACCTCACTTCTTCAGATGCATGGAGTGAAATTACAGGTCAGACATTAGAATACATGAAGAGAAGGGAGTTACCTTACAAGTGGAGAACTGGTGTTGACAGGGCCAATTAAATCAAGGTGGATGTGGTCCACTCCGAATAATTGATGAGGAGGTGTCAATACCAAGAGAGGGGAAGTTACTTTTGTAGTGAGCCAGACACTCCCAGTCCCTATTCAAGCCCAAATTAATGGTGTTAAATTTGCAAATGAATTATAAAAGTTCTGATGTTTCTCTTTGAAGTCTGTTTTTGAAGTTTTTTTGTTGAAGTATGGCTACTTTTAAATCTGTTATAGAATGTCCAGAGAGATTGACATGTTCTCCTACTGGCTTTTGTATGTTACCATTCCTGATGTCTGATTTGTGTCCATTTATTCTTTTATGTAGAGACTGTCCGGTTTGGCCAATATACATGGCAGAGAGGCATTGCTGGCACATGATGGCATATATCACATTAGTAGATGTGCAGGTGAATAAGTCCCTGATGGTGTGGCTCGTGTGGTTGGGTCCTCTGATGGTATCACTAGAGTAGATATGGGGACAGAGTAGGCAACGAGGTTTGTTACAGGGATTAGTTCCTGGGTTAGTATTTCTGTGATGTGGTATATAGTTGCTGGTGAGTATTTGCTTCAAGTTGGGGAGCTGTCTGTAAGCGAGGACTGGCCTGCCTCCCAAGGTCTGTGAGAGTGAGGGATCATTTTCCAGGATAGGTTGTAGATCGCTGATGATGTGCTGGAGAGGTTTTAGCTGGGGGCTGTACATGATGGCCAGTGGCGTTCTGTTATTTTCCTTGTTGGGCCTGTCCTGTAGTAGGTGATTTCTGGGTACCTGTCTCGCTCTGTTAATCTGTTTCCTCATTTCCCCATGTGGGTATTGTAGTTTTAAGAATGCTTGATAAAGATCTTGTGGCTGTTTGTCTCTGTCTGAGTGATCGGAGCAAATTTGGTTGTATCTTAGAGCTTGGCTGTAGACAATGGATCATATGATGTGTCCTGGATGGAAGCTGGAGGCATGTAGGTAAGTATAGTGGTCGGTAGGTTTCCTGTATAGGGTGGTGTTTATGTGACCATCACTTATTTGCACTGTAATGTCCAGGAAGTGGATCTCTTGTGTGGACTGGTGCAGACTGAGGTTGATGGTGGGGGAAATTGTTGAAATCCAGCTGGAATTCTTCAAGGGCCTCCTTCCTGTGCGTCCATATGATGATGTCATCAATGTAGCCCAAGTAGAGGAGGGGTTTTAGGGAACAAGAGCTGAGGAAGTGTTGTTCTAAGTCACCCATAAAAATGTTGGCATACTATGGGGCCATGTATCGGGCGTAGCCGTGTTTGTCTGTATCCACAAAACCAACAAGGAGTCCGGTGGCACCTTAAAGACTTACAGATTTATTTGGGCATAAGCTTTTGTGGGTAAAAAAACTTCACTTCTTCAGATGCATCGGACCATGTGGGTACCCATAGCAGTGCCACTGACTTGAAGGTATAAGTTGTCCCCAAATCTGAAATGGTTGTGGGTGAGGACAAAGTCACAAAGCTCAGCCACCAGGTGTGCTATGGCCTCATCAGGGATACTGTTACCTAGTACATAGTTACTTAGGGGTATGAAAAATCCACACACCCCTGACCAAGGTAGTTATGTTGCCCAACCCCCAAGCACAGATGCAGCTAGGTCCATGGAAGAGCACTTCCATCAAAGTAGCTAATGTCGTTCGGAGAGGTGGTGTTCCTACACCATCAGAAAAACCCCTTCTGTCGGTATAGGCTGTGTCTACATTATAGGGTTATGCCAGCATAGCTATGCGGGTATAGTCTCCATTATATAGACATTCCCTAAGGCCTAGTTTGCATTAGAAAATTATAATGGTATAACTAAGCTAGTTAGGCATATGATTTTTAATGATAAGATTATACCAGTATAAGCCCTCGTGTGGATGTAATTATACTGGTATAGCTTATGCTAATTCCCAAAGCAGTATAAGCACTTTTATACTAATATAACTGCATCCACACTAGAGGGGATGTACCACTTTAACTACACCGGTACAGTTAGCAGCAAAACTTTAAGGCTATGTCTACACTAGAGGGCTTACAGCGCAGCAGCATTGCTGTAAGCTCTCTCGTGTAGCTGCCCTATGCAGATGTGAGAGAGCTCTCCCATCGACATAATTAAACCATCCCCAACAAGTGCACACTACCACTTATGCAGGCAAAACTTATATCTCTCAGGGGGTGTGTTTTTTTGCCTAAACATGCAAATCTAACTTACACCACCTCATGCATTAGTTGTAAATTTGGCTCCTTGTCTTTCTCTCTTCTCTGCAAAAGCCTTCTTATCAACAGCTGCATCAGGAACAGCCAGCCTAAGTCTCTCTGCTTCCTTGACTCTGGCCGCATTTACAACACTACAGACTTCAGCCATCACAGCTGTGTTGGTCAGGGATGCAAAGAGTCGTGATAACAGTGCTGGCAAAAGCCTGTAGCCTAGATCCAGATACAGGGTTGTGGTTTTACTACACAGGTAGAAAGCTCAGCTTTGCTGGTATAACTGTATCCAAGCTAGGAGCATTTTGCCAGTACAGAGTACTGGTATTTTTGTGTTGGTAAAATGATCCTAGTGTGGACATAGCCTGTAAGCTCCTTGGGGCAGGGACCATCTTTTTGTTCTGTTTGTACAGTGCCTAGCACAATGAGGTCCTGTACCATGACTAGGGCTCCTAGTCTCTACGATAATACAAGTAATAATAATCTCATTTAATCTCTTGAAGAAAAGAGATCTTTTCATATATCACCAGGCTCTTGTTACTTTAACTTTGTAAAGCAGTTCATTTTTTGGGGTGGGGGGTCTGATTTGTATTATATTAAAAACCACAACAAGTACTAGGTGCATGATATTTGCTGGTGCTTATGGTGATCACTTGAGAGAAATTTCACTCTATGTTGTTTTTCTTAAAGAGAAATCAGCGTATAAAGAAGCTACGTGATTACCTATCTGCACAATTTCATCCACTTAAATGTTACAGTGGGTCTCTGTGCAATGTCACGAGACTCATATATGATGAAACTGCAAAGAATAATAAAAATCAGAGTTCTAAAACTGAATTGCCATTGTTATTCCCATTCAAGTAGATGCTAATAGGACTGAATAAAACAACACATCTAGAAGAATACAGCTCTGATTTATTCCTCCTTGCCTTGGGATGATCATAGCTGATACCTTTAACAAATGAGAAAACAGGGATGCACCCCCATTTTACATGCTCATGTAAAATGCACTGACCCATCACAATATCTGTGCATACAACTTCTTTAAAGGCTTGATCTAAAGCTCATTAAAATCAGTGTCAGTCTTTCCATTGATTGCAATGGGCTTGCACGCACAATAAGGCTGAGAAATTTGCACTCCTTTCATTTACTGGTTTGCTTGTAACATTCCCCACCCCCTTCTGATCCATTTCTATTTCATACTGGAAACTAATATAGTGCTCCAGTAAAACAGGAGTTAAGTGAATCTGTGTGCTGACAATACCACCCCATAGCCTAAGAAAATTACTTATCAAGAGCTAACAGAGGATGTTTGGTGTTGTTTGAAGTCATCCAGACAGCACTCAAAATAGATTTTTCAATTATCTAAGGCATGTCCTAATGAAAGACAGAGGGAAGCACATCAGACTGTCTATTATGCCCCCCCAGCCCCTGCCCCCCTTCCCTGTATTTCCATTAGCAGTGTAATCAAACTGTCTTGCCAAGTGAGTGATGTGGTAGTTTTATTCAAAACAAGAGCAAAGACATTTTCAATAGCTATGCAGTTTGTGCTTGACAATGGGGAGGTGGGGAGAAGAGAGAAAACACAGGAGAATGGAATGAATGTACAAATGAGAGGATATATACATTTTAGAAATATAAGCATAGGTGCTGGAACAATATTTATAGTGGGGGTGCTGAGAGCCATTGAACCAAACTGTAAAATCTGATTCCAGCACCTGTGAATCTAAAGCCCATTTTTCAGACAGGGAAAATTCCCATTGACTTCAATAGGACTGCAGGATCTGTGTCAAATATTCTGTCAGAAAGCATTGTTACTATAGAGATCTAGATCTAGTCCCCTTTATTTCTGGGATCATTTCTGTCAGCACTCACTCAGATGAGTAGCTATATTGTAGCCAGGATGAATCATGTAGGAAAGGACTTGCAAGATTGGGCTCAATTCACTATTACCCAGCCCTGCACCTTGTGTAGTCATTTATACTGGTGGTGCAAAGTGACTGCACAATGCTGTCATCGGGGTGACGGAAGCTCCCTAAAAGTGGGGGGGCCATAGGCGCCCGAACCGTGGCCTCGCCCCCCCGTGCCACCCCTTCTTCCCGAGAGCCCACACACACACTGTCCCTCTCCCAAAGGACCCACCCACATACCCTGAGATCCTGTCCCTGCTTGCTTCTGTCCACCCTCTGTGCCTGTCACTTGCCCTTATGACCTGTAAAAAGTGGGAGGGCATAGCCCTCTTTTAAAAGTGATGGGGCCTCTCCCATTCTGGTGCCCCTGACTGTCATTCTAATCTGGTAATATTTTACAGCCACTTTCCACTGGTATAAATCATACCTAGCTCGTTAGCACTTTTCATCAATAGATCTGAAAGCACTTTACAGAGGGGGATAGTATCATTACCCCATTTTACAGATGCAGAAATTGAAGCACAAAGTGAGGAAGTAACTAACCCAAGGGCAACCAGCAGGTGAGGTCACAATGTACAGGGCAACAGTAAGTCAAATTTTTTTGTCACTCTTCTAATTGTCTCAAACAAACAAAACTTCTTTTGTCGTGACATTTCTCATTCTTAGATTTGCAGTTTAAAATAATCTAGACTTGCAAGCAGTTCCAAAGGTGGCTTTGCTATTTTGAATATATATATATATATATATATATATATATATATATATAATTTCTTTACCTTTCTCTCTGGAGAATGTACCTTTTTCACAGGAATTAGAAGAGGTAGTGGCTCTGGCTCTCATATGTCGCCAAAGAAATCACTAATGTGAAATTGTGCTACAACCATTTTAATTCACTGTGGGCCCAATCCCGTGAGTTGGTCCTTCAACTCCCACTGGCTTCGGTGAGAACGAGCAGTGATTTGCACCAGTGAGGAGGTGCTCTGCACTTTGTGGGATCAGGGCCATATATATATAAAACACACACACACAAAGATTTTTAAAAAATACTATGCAGATTAAAAATATTATCACTGGATCATTTTACATACAGCACTAATTATCTCCATTGTAGCAGACTTTAACAAGCTATATGTTTTAACTTTAAAATATTATAGCTCAAAATGTTGAAACAAATGGGCCAAATCCAACTGTGCCGGCTGGTGTATATTAGTGTTGCTCTAATGAAGTCAATGGATCTATGCTGATTTATACAAGATGAGGAGCTGATCTTACCCTTAAAAAAAAAGCAGTATAGGGAGTAACATTATAGCCAGCACCACTTTCATTTCAAAATGAGCATTTTCGCTGAATGATAAAACGCTATCTACAAGTACCAATAAACTATCTACAGTAGAACTCTGATTTCATGAACAATGTTTCTGCTGCCAAAATCATCTTTCTGCTGATGAATGTGACATCAGTCCTTCAGCCAATGTTCAAGCAGCTGTACAGGTTTGAAAAGACTGAGGGCTTGTCTTCACGTACAGTGCAACAGCAGCACCCATGCAGCTGCTGCACTGCTGTAGCTCTTTAGTGAAGATGCTCCTACATTAACAGGAGAGTGTCTCCCATCAGTGTAGTTAATCCACCTCCCCAAGAGGCAGTAACACCATCTACATAGGGGTTAGAGCGGTATAACTAAAGTATGTCGCTCAGGGATATGGATCTTTTACACTCTTAAGCAACGTTGTTATACCGATATAGGTCTGTAGCGTAGACTTAGCCTGAGGCCTGGTCTACACTTAAAAATTAGATTTATCTGGTTACTGCATTCAGGGTATGACATTTTTCACAGCCCTGACTTCAACACTCACTTATTGAGTGGCAGGCAAAAAGGATTTCTCAATGCACAGATTACTAGGCAGAATGAAGAACAATGCCTCCAACTAATTCTTCCATCGACCTAGCTGTGACACTCTGTGCCCCAAAGCACCCCCATATTCACCACTGTCATATAATTAGGATATGTTTTGTATGAAGTATGCCTTGTGAGGTATTATTGTGAAAGTCTTGATCTGTTGAACATTAATATCCTGTTGGATTGTATGTGCTGTCATTGTATGTGAAGTTATGAAGTTTTGCTATGTGTGGGTTACTGAAATATGTTGTGAAGTTGGAAACAGGGCCACCCAGAAGATTCAGGGGGCCTGGGGCAAAGCAATTTCAGGGGCCCCTTCCATAAAAAAAGTTGCAATACTATAGTAACATGTATTTGGAAATGTAAAAAATAACTAGTGAAATTCATTCAAAAATTAATTTGTAATAATTTGAAAATACACTAAATACATTATTTAAAAACATTAAATGCTTTAATGGTATGTATACATTTGCAATTACATAATGGGCTGTCGCTGGGTGATGGTTGGTACCAATGGGCTGTCGCTGCCTGGGGGTGGCGCTACTGTTGCCCAGGGCTGGGTGGGGAGCTGGGCTCTGGGTCAGGAGGTGCCCGGCTCAGAGGGGTTGGGCTTGGAAGTGGGGGTCAGGGCTGTGGGGAGATGGGATTGGGGGGTGCCTGGCTCAGAGGGGCTTACCATGTCACTTACCCCCACCTTCCCCAGAGCCTCAGCGAGCTGCGTCCAGGAGCTTCTGCCATTCAGCCCGCTGGAGCTCGCAGCCCCGCTCCCTTACCACATGGCTCCGAGCGGGAGGACCTCAGGCCCCGCCCGAGCCACGCCGCTGCAGCGCTGTCCAGGGCCACTCCTGGACGCGGCGCGCTGAGGTGCCGGGGAATGGAGGAAGGTGAAGGCGGAGGTGGGGGGAGCCTCTGACATTCTCGTGGGGGCCTCTGTGAGGCCCGGGGCAAATTGCCCCACTTGCTCCCCCCTCTGGGCGGCCCTGGTTGGAAACACCCACAGGTACAACAATGAAGAAGCTAGACAGTGCTAATGGCCCCATTAAAGGGAATCCACACTCCCTGGGACTATCTCAGGAATTGTTTACAATGGAGACTTCCCAGAGGGAGCACATAGAATCATAGAAGATTAGAGTTGGAAGAGACCTCAGGAGGTCCTATAGTCCAACCTCCTGCTCAAAGCAGGACCAATCCCCAGCTAAAACATCCCAGCCAGGCCTTTGTCAAGCCTGACCTTAAAAACCTCTAAGGGTGAAGATTCCACCACCTCCCTAGGTAACCCATTCCAGTGCTTCACCACCCTCCTAGTCAGGGCCGGTGCAAAGATGTTTCGGGCCCTAGGCGAAACTTCCACCTTGCACCCTCCCCCCTCCCCCAACCCCGCAGCAGTTCCCCCCCCCGCGGGGCCCCCCCCCCCCCCCGGCAGCTCCCCCCCCCCCCCCGCCCTGAGCCCCCCCCCCGCGGCAGCTCTCCACCCCCCCCCGCCCTGAGGCGCCCCCCCGTGGCAGCTCCCCACCCCCTTCCGCCCTGAGACGCCCCCTCCCCCCCGCAGAAGCTCCCCTCCTCACCCCAGCCCGGGGAGCCATGCAGCAGCTCCCCACCCCAGCTCACCTCTGCTCCGCCCCCTCCCCAAGCCCTGCGGCAGCTCCCCACCCCCGCCCTGAGGCACCTCCCCTGTGGCAGCTCCCCCCAGTCCCAGGGAGCTGTACGGCAGCTTCCCACCCTAGCTCACCTCTGCTCTGCCTCCTCCCCGAGCACCCCGTTGCTGCTCCACTTCTCCCGCCTCCCAGGCTTGCAGCTCCAATCAGCTGTTTGACGCTGCAAGCCTGGGAGGGAGAGAAGCCCTGGTTTGCACTCTACTGTACCACAGTTCTTACCATGCTTTGTATGGCAACAGGCTGTTATGGCCAGTGATGAGCTCCCAAAATCCTAATAACCAGTTCCCTACAGGGTCCTCGATGGCACTTCAGTGGTGGGGTCTTCACTGGCTCTGGGTTTTCGGCAGCATTTCAGCAGCGGGTCCTGAGTGAAGACCCCCACCGCCGAAGTGCTGCCGAAGACCCGGTAGGGAACCGCGCACTGAGTACAAGCCCCACGTGCCTGTCTCTCCCCCCCACACCCATCCGAGCCCAACCCACTTCCTGCCCTGACTGCCTCCCTCAGAATCCGCAACCCATCAACCTCCCCCACTCCTTGTCCCCTGACTACCCCCTCCCGAGACCCCCATCCTAACTGCTCCCCAGGACCTCACCCCCTACCCAACTCACCCTGCTCCCTGTCCCCTGACTGCCCCGACCCCATCCACCACGACCCCGATAGACCCCCGGAATTCCCACACCTACCCAACCCCCCTGTTCCCCGTCCCCTGACCGCCTCCCCCCGAACCTCCGCCCCCTCCAACTGCTCCCTGCCCCTTATCCAACCCCTCCTCCCAGCCCTGGCCCGGCCCCCTTACCATGCACTGCTCAAAGCGGCAGGAGCTGCAGAGCTGCCCAGAGTGGTGGTGCGGCCAGGGCTGGCTCCAGGGTTTTGGCCGCCCCAAGCAGCCACCAAAAAAAAAAAAAAGCGATCGCGATCTGCGGCAGCAATTTGGCGGTAGGTCCTTCGCTCCTAGCAGGAGTGAGGGACCGTCCGCCGAATTGCCACCGATTAGCTGGACCTGCCGCCCCTGTCCGGAGTGGCCGCCCCAAGCACCAGCTTGCCAAGCTGGTGCCTGGAGCCGGCCCTGGGCGTGGCGCGCTGAGGCTCTGTGAGAGGGGGAGGAAGCGAGGGAGCCTCCCCAGCTGGGAGCTCAAGCGGGCCGGACAGGTCGGTCCTGCAGGCCGGATGTGGCCCACGGACCGGAGTTTGCCCACCCACCGGCCCCTTTACAACCGGTTCTACACTGGCTTCTAAATTTAACAACCGGTTCTTGCGAACCGGCTCCAGCTCACCACTGGTTATGGCATCATCCATTAAATATTTTAAAATCACTTGTACATGCTGCTACAATGTCTATTAAAATAACAAATTTCTAGTGATTATTCATTGTAGTTCAACCATCCATAAAGGTTACTTTATTTATTACGAAGTGTTCAGGGACAATACTGCATCCAAAGAGGTCGAAGAGAATTTTGCTATTGACTTCAATGGGAGATGGGTCTGATCCTTACTGACAAAACACAACATACTGTATGAAATGCAGTGGTCCTAATGGCCTGCTATTGGATTCAGAAATCATGCACCCTTTGTTACTATTAGAATTATTTTCCACTACTTTAAGAAATATACTCCATGAGAAGAAACTGAGGTTCACAGGAGAAATTAACATTCCTCCAACTGAACATCAGTTTACCGTAAAATGAAGGTTTAGGGCCTGATTCTCCACTCTCTTACAATTTGAGCAGGCACGTGAAAAGGTAGCATTTCCCAGCTATTTTGCACGTGTCAGTCACTACACAAGGGGAAGGCAATGGAGAATCAGCCTTTAATGCCTGATCATGGATGTCAAAGGCAATTGCAAGTAGTCATGCCCGTCAGGAGGAGGATGCTGGGGCCTGATCCTGCAAAGTGCAGAGCACGTCCGCACCGGTGCAAATCACTCCCAGTTCTCACCGAAGCCAGTGGCAGAGCAACTCACGGGATTGGGCTCACAGTGAATTAAAATTGTTGTCATACAATTTTGCATTAGTGATTTCTCTAGCAATATGTGAATGCCAGAGCCACTACCTCTTCTAATTCCTGTGAGAAAGGTACATTCTCCAGAGAGAAAGGTAAAGAATTAATAACATGCGGGGGAGAGGAGGGGAGGAGTTATGGCCAAGATGTTTCCCTTCTGGGTGCCTACAGTTAGGCCCCATGTATCTTAGTTTGCAGCCTGGACTTCTTTTTGTGCACTTCCCCAAATCAGGAATTGTACAACTGTGCAACAGTTTCTTATTTAAAACTATGTAATAAAGCATGACACATTAGTTCTTGGCAGCAGCACTAGCAACTTCAAGTCTGGTTTATTCACTGTGCTGACTCCTCTGGCCAATGTGTGCTTTTAAAGTTTCACTGCACAAATATGTGTCATCATGACGTTGCCAACTCTACTGATGGGATTTAATCTAATCATCCAGCAGTTTCATTCAAACGATTTCCCCTTTCGCCTGAATCTCTTGTCCCTCCCCTGTGCTAATGGTGACCGTCACCCCTCCTCATTCAAATATTCTTAATACCTACTTCTTGTACCAAGCCTGCAGATATAACCCTTCTCAATCAGAAGGGCTGGTTTACGGCCATTACAAAAAAAGCACAATGCTCTAAAATCATCTTCCTCTGCTCACTCAGGGAAATTTGTATCGCTTCTTTATTTGTAGGCAAAGGGCTGGAAAATACAACGCCTTTCATGATTGGATCCTACTTCAATTGGGAAGCGTTATGGGTGCAGAGGGAATTTAAACCCGTAGATTTTAAACTCCGTAGGAAGGATCTCCATCATCCTCGGAGTTTTGTACACCACTGAGCACATCGGCAGCGTCTGACAGACGCTAAGTAACATGTTGACAAAAGACTTGTGTCAGTAAATAAGTGGCACCCGGTGCTACCACCCCACCCCGAATCCTGTTTCAAAGAGGCTGGAAAAACCCCAGGGGAAGCAGTCTAGGGTTAGATTTTACGTGCATTTCTTTTGGAAGATTTAAAGGGTGTTTTTTTTTTACTGCCCACGCTGTGGTTTCCAGCGAGGAAATGGTTACAGGAGCAGCCTTGGAATTGCTTCTTTCTCCCAGCACTTTGGCGTGGGTGGGAAGAGCCAGGGTTCAGACCAAAGGCAGTAACCGCACCACCCCTCCCCCAGCTGCACCAGCCCAGCAGCACGTGTGCCTGTCAGAGAGCTCCGGCTGTGCCACCGCCACCGCCCAGCTGAGCAAAGCAGAGACTCCCAAGGGCTCTTTAAATACGGTCTATAAATACTACGGCGGAGGCCCGCTCCTGATTGGTCGCCACTTCCCGGCTGCTTTGCATACAGACCTCGCACAACTAGGCGGCGATGGAACCTTCCCCCCTCCTTCCTCCCCCTCCCCCAGCCGCACAGCTGGAGCCGCCGCCCTAGCTGCCGTAGCAGCCGCAGCCCGTAGAGCGCCCAGTGCCCGGGTTCGCGGCAGGGGCCGCGCGTGTGACTCCGCTGCAGGGGCCGGGCCGCGTTTGAACTGTGGAATCCTGTAGTCACAGGGAGCCATTTTTTCCCGGTTGAGTCCCAGCAACAGCCAGTTTTGCAAGTTCGGGTCGACCTGGACTCAGCCAAAAGAATGCGTGTGCGCCTTTGCCTGCTGCACTCAGCAGTGCACGAGTACACAAACACGGGGTGAAAGGCATGAAGGAGAGGGAGACAGCGAGTTAAAAACCCAAACCACTGAGAAAGGGAGCCTGAACCTGAACCCAAGTTGCAAACACTCCCTTTTACCCACCCACCCCCTTCTCTGGAGAAGTTAGGGGCCAAACTTAGGGCCAGATCCTCGACTGGGGTAAATGCCCATTTCTCCATTAAGGGGGGAACTAGAGCAGCTCTGCACTTGTCTCTGTAGCAGGCCAGAACCAAATCTGCAAGATCTGAAAACTTTTGGAGAGCTCAGCTCCAGCACCAGACTTCGTGAGAGTCAGGTCCATCATCGCTGTAATGAATGACTTGACTTCACACATGCTCAGTGATGTATTTTTGGAATTCCTCAGGGGTGGGGTGGGAAAGACAAACAAAGATTTCCAAACTGTGGACGTCAATAGAGTGTTGTAATATGTTCAGTAAATGACAATGCAAACCACAGACAGATACAGGGGAGTTTGAGAGTTGAAGGCAAGAAATAGATCCCCAACTTGGAAACTACTGCATATTTAATGCCAGATGATAAGCAGACAGTTTAGTGGAGAAAAAGTGAATTCTCTGAGCGCCTCACTCCCCACTTGGTAAATATTCCTTTCAGAGAATGTTAAAACAATTAGTGTCCTTGTGACCAGCCCTGCTACTACAGCAAGGGGTTAAGAAACATCCTACTTTAATTAGAGTTAGGCGTGTCAGAATTCAATTTTAATCTTTTTTATAATTGAGGGCAAATAGTTTATTTTTAAGCCCTTTTAAAAAATGATTTACATTTTCACAGCTGCAGGAAGTGGGGGGGAGGTGATACTTATTTAACAACACTAGACGTGATTCAAAACGTTAAAGCTTTGTGAGTGTTGAAATACAAACTATCAACATCAAATGCCAACATTTTTTGCCTTAAATCAAACTTTAATGATGTTTTCAGAAAGCATTTTCCCTTACTTTGCCTAACTATAAATTTTGATTCTTATCAATGGAAATATTTTTTTCACGGGGTTGTGTGTGAATAATGAAATTGACATTTACTGATAAAAATCTAATATTTCCAAGTCTAATAATCTCTCCAAAAATTGGTGTAAGAGCATTTACTAGACCTGATTGAACACTTTCCCAACAGAATGCTGATTGGATTAAATTGAAACATTTCCTGTGAACATAGAGATTTTGCTAATTTCCCACTAAAATGTTTTCTTTGGACATTATCATTTTGACTTTTGTTGTAATATAATGGAATACAAATTAAAAGGACAGGTCTGAGTCAAAATCTTATCAAAACAAAACATTTCAGCCCTATTGAGCCATTTCAATAAGGTCTAGAAGTATTTTTAAAATATTTTGATTCATGAAAAATTCTGAAATTTCAATTTTGTTTCATCCTGAAGTGAGACTGAATTTTAAAATCTTGGAATTTCCCATGGGGCAGAAATTCCAATATTGACCAGCTCTAGTAGTAACACTGTTATTCTGGTTCCTTACAACAGCCTGGATCATCTCTCCCCAGGTGTGGCTCTGGAGGGGGAAATCTCTGAGAGAATCCTCTTGCAGAGTTCCTTCCCTGTTGTAAGGGAGTGCATGATCCCTATCCCTGCAGAATAAGCCACTAGGCCTGCCCCCGCACTTGACAGATTCCCAAGGATGCGGCTATTCATTCAGAGGCCTAGGGCTTCTACAGCTGCTCTCGTCTCTGGACCCTCCACATCCCTAGAATTCCCTTGGAATTGTACTAGCCAAGATTTTCCCGCTGGCCATAGTTTCTCCTAGGACCTCCAGAGGATAAGGCTACATAAAAGATGATCCAGCTGTAATCTGTCCAGTTTCCATCTACTCCCAGTGCTGACTGGAGGGTTGAGGGGACAATCAGGCTCAAGCATATAACTGTCACATGATGTACACGAGGAATGAAATTCTTCAAGAGTGTCACCAACACACAGGAGTCTTGCACTGTTTGGTGTTTTTAATAAAGTCCCAAATCCTAAAAATCATGAAATTATGAAAATCTCAGCTTTCAATTAAAAAAAATAATAAATTCCTAGCTTGCATAGCTGTGGAGAAATACTGGAAGACATGAACTTTAATACACACAGAAAGCAAAGTAAGATTAATTTTAATCCATTCATGACTTTTTGTGGCCTGACTCACAATTTCTGAATTCTGGGGGTTGGCAGTACTGCCTTAGCGTAGGGCAGAGGTGGGCAAACTATGTCCCGCGGGCCACATCTGGCTCACGGGACCCTCCTGCTCGGCCCCTGAGCTCCTGGCCTGGCAGGCTAGGCCCCAGCCCTCCCCTGCTGTTCCCCCTTTCCCGCAGCCTCAGCTCATTGCACCACTGGCGCAATGCTCTGGGCGATAGGGCTGCGAGCTCCTGGGGCAGTGCAGCTGCAGAGCTGGGGCCTGACCCAGTGCTCTGTGCTGCACGGTGGTGTGGCTGGCTCCAGCCGGGCAGTGCGGCTGTAGCACTGCCAGCCACTGGTGCTCCAGGCTGTGCGGTAAGGGGGCAGGGAGCAGGGGGGTTGGATAGAGGGCAGGGGAGTTCGTGATGGTAGTCAAGGGGCGGGGGTGTGGATAGGGGTTGGGGCGGTTAGAGGGCAGGGAACAGGGGTTGAATGGGGGCAGGGGTCCCGGGGGGGGCAGTCAGGAAGGAGAGGGGGGTTGGATGGGGGGGTGGGAGGCAGTCAGGGGACAGGGGGGTTGGATGGGGCAGGAGTCCGGAGGGGGCCATCAGGGACAAGAAGCGGGGGGGTGGGGCCAGGCCATGCCTGGCTGTTTGGGGAGGCACAGCCTCCCCTAACCGGCCCTCCATACAATTTCTGAAACCCAGTGTGGCCCTCAGGCCAAAAAGTTTGCCCGCCCCTGGTGTAGGGTCATGATGGCAAAGAACAGTCAAATAGAATAGCAATGTCAACCATTAGAAAATTTGTATATTCTGCTATAGGATGGGGGAAAGGTCCTGGTCCAATGCCCACTGGACTTCAGTGGAGCTACACTGATTTATGCCAGCAGAGGATCTGGCCTGAAAATGCAAGCTACTGTAAACTATATTTTTGCACTTTTTGACTTGTATAGCCTGCTCTAATTGAAAACAGCTTATTTTAAAAATATTAGCTGTCCTGCTTTTGTTCTGAAGTGTGAGGAAGATAGCCGGCCAGTTTATATAAATTCACATCTGTGCGCACACAGCAGATTCAGTTAGAAAGAGCTGCTGCTACCATCTCTTCTTTTTTGTTTTCCTTCACTTTTGTTGCTGGGAGTGGCTGTCAATGTATTGTTTCAGGCTGGATCTGGCCACACACTCAGCAATTATCCTTTCATTTGTTTACAGAATGGGCCTGACTCTGCTTTTACAGAGTACCCCAAACTCAGCTAACAAAAGTGAGAGTTTGGTATACACAGGGAATGCAAGGTCAAGCCTTACAACAGATTTGTAAAAATTTGATTGTGAGCTCCTTATGGGAATTACTACTTCAGGGGATGAATAAGCAGCGAGAGCCAAAGTCTCACTACATTTGCTTTCGTACAATATTTTTTGTAATAAAGACTGAAGTGAGGAAATACAGAAAATACATCCAATGACCCTATTGCAACTCTTTCCAAGAATGTTTTAAATACATTTTTGCAAAACTTCAAAGGGTTTTAAAATAAGGCCATACAGAACTGCGCTGATCAGCTTTCTATAGGACAAATCGTGAACCCAAATCATAAGCCCACATATGATTATACACTCGGGCCGAAAGCAGTGGAAAAAACCCTAAGTGAATGCGTGAGACCTGGGTGGGGAAGAATATTTTCAATAGTTCTTTTCCAGTTATCTTATATAGAGATTAAAATGTTGGCCATTACTATAAGTCAGTACATTATCTAGGATTATAATGGAGAGATCTTGCTAGAGTTTATATGCTTGGAAGCAATAATTTAACTGCAACCACGGCAACTTGACAAACTGTCGAATGGTTTGTTCTCAGAGGGGATGTGAGGGAGATGCAAATGAAATAAACAGACAGGTTTTAATGCTAATCAGAAGTGACGCTTAATGGCTCTGTGTTGGGGAACCGTTTTATTTGCATGCCCAGAAAAAGAAATTGTACTCACCATTGAGCATAAGGCTGTATTCTTGTGATAAACTCCAAAAGTTAAGATCTTCCTTTGCATAGAATTCTTTTTGAATCTTTGTTTCAGTATTGGTATGGGGAAATGGTGAGGAAAAAGGAGCCCAGAGCAGACTTTAACATCCCAAATTTTCAGTCTGCAACAGCAAATTATTATTTCTGGCTTTATATCCTGAAGAAATAGTATCTATTCATCAGAGGCTACTCATATGCTAGGTAAGCCAGAAATAATGATCTCAGTAAACTGGACTTCGTAAATGCCTAGAGATCTGACATTGCCCTATTTTTGGCATTAAATAACTTCTCCAAAAAACAGTGCAAGCCAAAAATCAGCATCAGATTGTTCAAAATGACTGATTAGTAACTAATACAATTATGCTCTCTCACAACTTTTGAAAGGACTTTGAATTTTAGTGGCAGAGTGCCCCCTACCTGTGAGAGGATTTCTTACTCATCCCTGAAAACATTAAAATGATGACAGATTAGAAAACAATACAAGTTTGGCTGCCTGTTTCCTTTAAAATGTCTTGGGATGAGGTGTCTAATTTTGATGTGAACATTTAACTAAATGTAAACAGTCCCTTCCTGCCAGTGAGGTCCTGTTGCAAACACTAGGAATACCATGAAGTTAATGATTGGTGGTAGTAGGTTATTACAGCTTTAAAGTTATAGTTGTGTGTGTGGACGTTGGGTTTGTGAAAGGTACTGGGTTAACAGCCCTGGAGACTGAAGCCGTCGGTACAGCATGGACAGCAGCAGGACAACTTCCCACACAGTCCCCTCCCTGAAGTGCTTTAACCTTTTCTGGGAGGGATTTTCTCAGAGGGTTACAGGGTCTCTCAGGCAGTCTCCAAGCCCATTCATTTCTTGGCATCTCTGCTGAAGCTGCCAACAAAGTTACTTATCAGTGCCATTTTTTGGTAGTTTATTTTACAAACACTTGTCTCCCAGGAGTGGAGCAAAGGTCTCAAACTCATTCACACACCCACTAAACGGTCATTAAATGGTAATAATTTTCATCTTTACTGTCATACGCTTAACTTGACCCAGCAAACTAGAGGTCAAAGGTATTTTGCTCAATTCCCAATAAAGAGCTGGTCAAAAAGGGAAAAACTAATTTTACGTAAATGTCAACTTTCTCACCCCTCCCTTCCCAAATATTTCATCAAAATTCAAAACACTTCAGCCAATTTTACCCAAGAATAACCACCAGCCACAGGAATTGTAAAATTCTGTCCTACAGCCTTGAATTTGTTTAAGTTATAAGTCTGCTTTGCATTTCTATCAGGACAAGTGTGGGTTTACATGGAAAAACACTCCTGCATGTGCGTGATGCATTCTAGTCTAAATCCAATTGTATTAAAACATTCCTGGATTTGACAGGTTTCAGAGTAGCAGCCGTGTTAGTCTGTATCCGCAAAAAGAAGAACAGGAGTACTTGTGGCACCTTAGAGCATAAGCTTTCCGAAGTGGGCTGTAGTCCACGAAAGCTTATGCTCTAATAAAGTTGTTAGTCTCTAAGGTGCCACAAGTACTCCTGTTCTTCTTTTTCCTGGATTTGAGTTTAACTCATTAGTCTCTGCATACAAGGATGTTACACGTGATCTCCCATCTTCTCCAAGAATGCTGTAGGTATTATTGAAACCTCTTAGTTAGCCATACAATCAATCAGGTGGTAAGACCTTTTATCACAATTAGCTTTATGGAATGGCAAAGTTATACGAGCCTGATTCTCCATTGTGCAGTCATTCACTCTCGCATAAAGTGGGTGTCAACTGCTACTAAAATCAGACTGGTGGCATTTTATACTTACTTTGCACAGGTATAAATGACTACCCAGGGTGCAGGGCAATGGAGAATCAGGTCTATGATCTTTAAATATTTATACCATGCTCTTAGCCAAGTTCTGTCAAACCCCACATTGCTTCTGGAGCGTCTATACTATTTTCCACTCTCTCTGGTATGCCAAAGTAGTCCAATTAATTTACGTACAGTTTTGAACATTTTAGAATGTCACATTCTCACTGAGGAACCCTCACTGGTGTTAACCAGACACAACTCTGACTCAAAACCTGGCACACTAAAAAATTAACCCTGAGTAGTCAGTCTTACATTTTTAGGGTCCCAATTTGTCCTCCATCGTAGGGCTGCAGCAGGGTAGATAGGAAGAGAGAATGACTGAATTGCCTCAGCTTCCTACACCATCTTAGACCTGGTTCACACACAGGAAGAGCCAAGTTGAACATTAGGAGTCACCACAGATGCAGCTAAGTGTAGACAACTGCAAGCTGGGTTTTGCGCTGGGGGAGCTAATGAGGGATTACCCCACTTGAAAAAAAGGACTAAATGTCATCTTAATTAGTATACATTCCTGTGTGTCCGGTTATTTACTCTAAGGAGTCAGCACTGGTGCAGATGCTTCAATTACCAGCCAGCAACTGCTGAATTGGAGCTATTTCCAAATGGAGACAAGGCCTAATTCATGCATCCATACTGCTACCTCAGTCACTGAATGCATTTATTTATTAACTAATCAGTTTCATCCAGTGTCTATCATAAGCTTTATCATAATTAAAATAGATAATAAACAATAAATGACCCTAAAGACAAACACATTGATTTAAATATATTGCAATGCTGGAAGGTGCGAACGGTTGCATCAGCTGAGTCTTGGATCTAAAGACAATCACAGACCTCAGAAAACCCAATGGATGTTCCAAGTACTCTTTCAGGCTCCATAGAAGGAGAAATCAAGCCCCCTTATGTAGCAAAAACAACTGCAGACAATTGGGGCCTGCCAAGGCAATAGGCTGCATGACAGGTGAGAGCTAAGCCCTGTGGGTTGAGGCGGGGTTCCTTGGTTACGGACAGAGGGCTAGGAGATTGGCTGTAGGCTGTGTGGGTGGGAGGCAGCAGAAAGCCAGGAGGAGGAGGAGGAGGAGTTTTGAGCATTAGCCATAGCAGAGATGGAGTGTCTTGCGCACAGAGCTTGCTGCAGGAGCACACTTGGGCATTTCTAAGCAAAGAAACTGCATGCTGTCACTTGGTTATGCTGTGTTCAGGGAAACAGGCCTCTGTGTTCATTTTTTGCAAATAGATAAGGTTGCACCAAGAATATAACTGACTGACTTCTCATCCAAATGGAAACAATCCTGCAAGGCCTCAAACTTTGTCTAACTGCTGGGAGCAAAGGATAAAAATATGATACAGTATCAAACCCCCTACTCCCCCAGTACAAGTTAAACTGACATAATACCGCAATAACCATCCTGGTGCACTAGCATGAATACAAACAACACCACTTCGGACCACCTTGTAATTGTACACTTGCCTTCATTTCAAAGGTTCAAAAGAAAAACCTTGTAGTGCCTGGATACATTAATACGTATGCGCTTTAACCTGGATGGTGAAACAGTAGCGTACTGTTTAAGCTACACCTCCTGGTAGTCATACTGTTCTTAACAGTTTCAACCCCCATCCTCTATTTTTCTGTTCAAGGTAGTCTTGAATTTAACTGGAGCAGCAGATAGTTTGACATTGTCATTCTCACTTCCGAGTCATCTCCAGCCTGCGTCACTCACAGTTCAGAGGTTTTCTTTTAAAGCAGCAACCTTGACCTCCACATTGGCAAACACCTGGTGCTTACACGTCCATTTAGCATCAGTGCATTCTTCCAAAGCAACAAAACCCTTTTTTGGGAGAAGCAGGGGACAACAAAACTGTGTATGAAGTAACTTCTGGAGGCAAGTTCCAATGCTGCAAATTTCTAGATGATAGAGGCAGAGCATGTGCTGGAGATTGAGGCCTTGTCTACATTACCGCTTAAATTAACATAAGTTATGTTGCTCAGGGATGTAAAATACCACCCCCCTGAGCGATGTAACTTACATCAAGGTAACGCGGTGTCTACACCGCGCTACGGCAGCGGGAGACTCTCTCCCGTCGACATAGCTTCTGCCTCTCTTGAGATGCATTAATGAAGTCAAGGGGAGAGTGCTCTCCCATTGATTTATCGAGTCTTCACCAGACCTGCTAAATTGGCGCTGATGCATCAATCGCAGCAGCTCGGATTTAGTGCGGCAGTGAAGCCAAGCCCTGAGAGACTGCAGTAGGTAAACCATCTGCAACTTCACCTGCCTGAAATACTAATACAGGTCTGCAAAAAGCTTTAAAATGCTTGTGGTTGCTTAGTATACTCAGGAGATTTTTGCATCATCCCAATGGCATATTCACAAAGCCACCTAGAAAACACAAATGTCATGTTCAGAAAAAGGTTTTAGAAACTTTTTAATTGCAAATTCCTATCTGACAGACCCAATACTGGCCATGGGACACCTCTGCCAAACAGCTTATTGTCCAAACACTAGCTTGGCAACAGGTACCATACCCGACAAACCCTTTGTACATCCCAGTTTCAAGTCTCTCTCTAGAGGTGTGCTGCCTTTGACTAACCAAAAATGTCTACCCCTTACTAGCCTCTGTTGCCTATACAGGAAGAGTACAATTCATTCCTGTACCCTGCACAAAGTATATGCACCATTTAAGCCTCAAAATAAGCTTAAAGTGGAATTTAAGCTGAGAACAGGTCTTGCGTGGGCCTCCTGCACTGATGTGAATTTCTCCCAGTATGAACATTTTGCTACTGTAGATGATCTGGAAGTAGAGGATGAGAAAGTGACTGCTTATTGTCTGTCAATCCAGGCCCTTCATGATGAGTTACAAGAGCTAAGTGGTCAGTTGAAGGTAGTAGCTCCAATCAGCCACACCAGGATCACATTTTTGGAATACAAGAATACAAATACCATTTATTAGGAAATACAATCATCAAAGCAGCTTGGTAAAGGCTGCAATCCAAGCAGTATTATTTAGGGCTCAGTAAAACACCGGACATTTGACATCTGTCACATTTTGAGAAGGCTGCTTCTGTCAACATCGCTGCCTCCCATGGAGCCTGCATGTCTTTGGTTACATTCTGTATTGGCATTTTTCCCCCAAGGGCCACCAATGCATTGTAGTTAGGATGGTCCACCAGGCCTCTCTCAAACCCGAGAAGGAGCTATGTGCAAGTGTCATGGGGCAAGTGCGCCCCATCCCCTTTTTGGGTGGGGTAAGGGTTGTTATAGCCCCACAGCTAAGTCTGCATGATCACCCTTTGTCTTGGGATAATGCAGCCTAGAGGACAAAGTCAAATATGGCTGCCCTCTCCCTGAGGGCCATGTGGCCCAACGGCCAGAGTCAAATATGGCTGCCCTCTCCCTGAGGGCCACGTGGCCCAACGGCCAGAGTCAAATATGGCTGCCCTCTCCCTGAGGGCCACGTGGCCCAACGGCCAGGGTCAAATATGGCTGCCCTCCTTAGCAGGGCTGGGGGGCCCCCAATGGCCATATTCAGGGAAATGAGCTGCCACCTAGGGATGGGTGGGAGCTGGGATAGGGGGTCCCAGCCTATGGTCCTAGCAGCAGCAAGCATGCTCAACACTGAGTCAATGGGGATCCAACCAAAACACACTGATGCCACCTAGCACAATGACTAGTCCCCTTGGGCTACTTCCTATCCTGTTCCCTGATGCAGTGGTCTGGGTGTCTCTGGGCTCCTCAGCCTGTGCAGCTCCCAGCAGTTCCAACCCTCCTTCAGCATCTGCCTGGGACGTGGCACCTCTGGCTTTCGCGGTCTGGGGTTTCAGCAGCTCCCTAGCTGGAGCCTGTGACATGAATCCTCCCTCCTCCGCAGTCAGCCCTGACTGAGCTGAGCTGCTCCCTTTTATACCTGGTTTCCAGCCGGAGCATGCCCAGCAGGGCTGAGGGGGAATGGCCTCTTCAGCCTATAGGGTGGAATTAACCCCTGCAGAATCAGTGTGGGGCAAGCATGCCCCATCACAGCAAGGCTGTGAAGAGCCAGGTGCTGCTTGCATACCACAAATTGAGCATCAACAAGCGTCTTCCATTGATTGCTCTCATGTTGGCCTCTTAAGGTATCTTGGTGAATCAAACGTGTAGTGTTTGGACTGTCAATTCTACAGTTGAGCATGTTTTGGTGTGTATGTATGTACCATACAGACCGAGCCTGAGGGAAAGGTTCCAGGCTTGTTTCTTTTCTCCAGCATTCAGTTAATTTGTTGCTTTTTTATAGTTGCTTTGTGTCTCACCTAACAGGTGGCCTATTAATGTTTCTTGGCAACAATTATAGTACCAATATTTTCAAATTTTACACCATTTATGTGTGTGGCAAATGTAATTTGTGGGTTTAAAATATCTGTTGTCGGAGTGCTTGTTGCAGCTAGTGTAGTGATAAACAATATGGAAATATATAAACATTAATAATTCAATAAATGTACCTTTAAAATGCATTTGCCTCTCTCTCTACTCTTGTTGTTGCCCTGTGGTCCTTGATTGCAAACCTAGGATTGCTAATCCTGGAAGTTTGCAGGTTGTACAGCTGTGCACCTGCTGGGAAATTAAGGTGAATCAGAGTAAACTAAAGTCATTTTCTCTAATATAGAAAGGCATTCTATAGTGTCAGCTTTTCCAATCCACATATGCATGCTCTCAGCTGCTCCCTCTACAATAAGCACTCCACCCAGCCCTCAGATAATAATTACAAGCTATTACGTGCCTCTGTGTCTCTCTGTATTTTTGTTAACACCATCAGCTGAACTGATAACATTTTGCTCGTCTATGAAGTCCAACTATGCATACAAAATGACAGGCTCTAAATTAGCTGTTCCCATTCCTGAAAGAGATCTTAGCATCATCATCATGGATAATTCTCTGAAAACATCTGCTCAATGTGCAGTGAGAGTCAAAAAAGCTAACAGAATGTTAGGAACCACTAGGAAAGGGATAGCTAATAAAACATATAATGTCACCATATAAACCCATAGTACACCCACACCTTGTATACTGCATGCAGTTCTGATTGCCCTAGCTCAAAAAAGGCATATTAGAAGTGGAAAAGGTACAGAGAAGGGCAACAAAAATGAGTATAGATGTGGAACAGCTTCCATATGAGGAGAAATTAAAAAGACCGGGACTGTGCAGCTTAGAAAAGAGAAGAGTAACAGGGTGTATGATAGAGGTCTATAAAATCATGACTGGTGAGGAGAAAGTGAATAAGGCAGTGTTATTTATCTCTTCACATAACACAAGAACTAGGGGTCACCCAATGAAATTAATAGGCAGCAGGTTTAAAACAAACATAAGTAAGTACTTCTTGACACAACACACAATCAACCCATGGAACTTGTTGCCAGGGAATGTTGTGAAGGCCAAAAATATAACAGGGTTCAGAAAAGAATTAGATAAGTTCATGGAGGTTAGGTCCATCAATGGCTATTAGCCAAAATGGTCAGGGACACAACCTCATGCCCTGGATGTCCCTAAACCGCCAGCAGCCAAAAGCTGGGCTGGATGACAGAGGATAGATCACTTGATAATTGCCCTGTTCTGTTCAGTCCCTCTGAAGCACCTGGCACTGGCCACTGTCAAAGATAGGATACTTGGCTAGATGGACCATTGGTCTGACCCAATATGGCCATTTTTATGTTCTTGAAAAGTCCAGCCCCCTCTTGATCTGGTTTCAATAATTTGTCCAAGCTACACTGGTGACTCAGACTGTACATGCTGTGCTCCAGACCCTGTGTATGTCTACACTGCAATTAGACACCTGTGGCTGGCCTGTGCCAGCTGACTCAGGCTTGTGGGGCTTGGCCTGTGGGGCTGTGTAATTGTGACATAGACATTCCAGCTCAGGCTGCAGCCTGAACACTGGGACCCTCCTATCTTACAAAGTCCTAGGACCTGGGCTCCAGCCCAAGCCTGTACGTCTATACCACAATTAAACAGCCTCAGCCCAAGCCCCATGAGCCCAAGTCAGCTGGCCCAGGCCAGCCACAGGTTTTCAATTGTCTTGTAGACATACCCTGAGGGAAGGATGCTGACTTCCAGCACCTCGTAGTGGACACAGACTGGAATGAAGTCTCTCTGTGCCATCATTTTCGGCACAGACTTAATGATCACATTAAGGATTAGCTGGCTTAGGAAAAGCCCCCGGCTAGCCTGGATACTTTTATCAATCTGTACATTAAACTTGACAGCCACCTATCTGAATGCTGCCAAGAAAGGAGGGTGACATGCCAAACCATGCCAGTTTTGACAGCCCCAACCAATAAATGTCCTGCCCCCACACCGCAGCTCAAACCCATGCAGGTTGACATGAGCTGGAATGCCAAAGGAGAGAAGGCTCGACACCAGGCAGGGGTCTCTGTCTTGTATTATGGACAACCTGAGCATTTTGCTTTGTCCTGCCTGTGGAACAGGGCTGCCCAGAGGGGGGGCAAGTGGGGCAATATGCCCCAGGCCCCGGGCCATGCAGGGGCCTCCACGAGAATATAGTATTCTATAGTATTGCAACTTCTTTTTATGGAAGGGGCCCCCAAAATTGCTCTGCCCAAGGCCCCCTGAATCCTCTGGGCGGCCCTGCTGTGGAAGGCCCGACCTACACCTCGATTGGGCAATGCTCCAGCCATGAGAGAAAGGTCTGGGATAGGTGGATTTTCCTCCCTTTCATTTTGGCATGCAGAGCCTGCACCTCTCCACAGGGTCTCTTGTGGAGTCCAACCACTGGCCCCTCTCCATGTTCTGCTTTATCTGCACAGCCTGCATGCAGAAGGTCAGTCTAGAAGTGCTGATCAATTCTGGCACCTCTAGTAACTTTATGGACTTGAAGTTTACCCGGGCACATGGGATTCCGACACAGCGCCATTCCTGATTTTGTGGACTCCATTGACGGGTCCCTCCTCTCATCGGGCCCAGTGACATGAGAGACAGCACCCTTGGAAGTCACAACTGTCAGAGCCATTGCAAAACCCTGCAGTTAGGTCTGGTTCGCTCCCCACCTTTTCTGGTCATTCTTGGCATTTCCTGGCTTGCTACACATGATCTGCATGTTCACTGGGGGAGGGCAAAGCCTGGTTTTGCTCATCATTTTGCTGTCAGTCTTGTCTCCCCAAACCCAGTTCCATGCCAGAGGCCATCAGTAGTTTAAACCCAAGGAACCCCAGCACCCGGGGAATTCTGGAACAGCGGGGATCAGATCAGGCGAACCTCTGTCAGCATCCGCAGTTCCCCCCAGTAGCTCAGGCTGTACCAATGAAGTAAAGGGATATGGCAGAGGTGGTCAATAAGAAGGATGATATATTGCTGCCACATCACTGCTACAATACCCCATTGACCACCAGCCAGGAGCCAAGGTTCGTTTTGGACATATCTAATCCCTACCAGAGCTTGAGCTGCAGGCAGTTCAAGAATACCTCCAAGAGAATCTGGAAATGTTCCTCTGCCCATCCATGTCTCTGGCAGGAGCTCCAATTTTCTTTGTGACCAAAAAAAAAAGACAGTTTCCTGCACCCCTGCATAGACTATCGAGCCTCGAATAAGGTAAACATCTCAATACCCTCTGCCACTCATCACTGAGCTCTTTGAGAGACTTCATGCTCATAAGATCTTTATCAAGCTGGGCCTCCCTGGTGCTTATAATGTGGTCCATATTCAGGAATGTGATGAGTGGAAGACTACTATCCATACCTGATAGGGCTCTCTGAGTATTTGATAATGCTCTTCAGATTGTATAATGCCCCTGTGATGTTGCAACATTTCATCAGTGATACTTTTAGAGACATGTTGGATCAGTTCATCCTGATCTACCTCGACAATATCCTCATCTTCTCTGAGGACCAGGTCCTCCACAACCAGCATGTGTGCTGTGTCTTGGAGAGGCTCCTAGAACCACCTTTATGCTACATTGGAGAAGTGTAAATTTGACCAGAGCACAACTGAGTTCCTGAGGTACATCATTTTCCCTGAAGGGCTGACAGTGGCGCCACATAAGTTACCTGCCATCGCCAAGTGGGCACTCCTGAGGGATGTGTGACGAGTAAAATGATTACTTGATTTTGCCAACTTTTATTAGCATTTTATCAAGGGGTTTTCCCACCTGGTAGCCCCTATGATGGTGCTCTTCTGGGAGTCCGATTTGTCTGGTCTCCTGAGACTCAATCCACCTTTGACCAGCTAAAGAGGGCTTCCGCCACAGCTCCCATGCTCATCTAGCCAGACCTTTTCTCTCCCCTCCAGTCCTGGCACTGACTGCAAGTATTACAGGGTGGGGCTAGCTGGGCCCAAAGGCTCTCTTTAACCCCTTCAGTGCTGGTGGATGATTTCTCTGCTTCACCACAAGGGTTCAAGAAAAAAAAACCCAAACCACCTGAACTGAATTTTCTTAAATTTCCTTCTACCCGAAATGAACTTTTGTGCTGAGCCCAAGCAGGCAAATCTCAATCCAAAACAGAACATGAGTCAGAAAGTTAGAACCCCCAAAAATGTGAGGTTAAAATTGGCAGTGTAACCCAACTGGAACTATAGATTTTGTTACTAGTGGGAAATAAAAAATAGATAGGGCCAAATTCTGGTACCCCTGCTTACATTAAGTAAGACCTTGCTCTGCAAATAGCCCCATTGATTTCAATAGGCCCATGTGATTCACCGAGTAAGAGATTATCCAACATGCATAAGAGTGGCAGAATCTGGGCCATGGGATTACCTTGCTCACCACTGGAATCGGGGGCATGGCTTTGCATTGATGTTGCGCTCCCCGTCAGTACCTGGCCTGAGCAAGCTAATGATCCAGCCACTGGACCAAATTTGGTGATGAATCCTGGTCACGTGCTACCTGAGGCACATTGCGCACACATTGAGAAGACCACTGGAATCATAGATTCACAGATTTAAAGGCTGGAAGGGACCATGACATAACGCAGAATAGAGTATTTCTCTTAGTGCTTCCTGCATCAAGCCCAATAGCTAGAGGATCTCTTTTTTAGAAAGACCCCAAGAAAATAAAATGCAGCTATTCAGGAAACTCTGCACATGAATTTAGGACAGAAAGTGAGGAATATCACATCTGCTTATAGCCGTAGGGGGAGTTTAAGTAATCAAAGGATAATGGACCTACTTGGAATTTTCCCATAATACTCCTGCACTTGGGGGAATTTTTCATAGATTTTTGAGGCCAGAAGGGACCATTAGATGATCTAGTCTGACCTGTTGTCTGACACAGGCCATAGACTTTCAGCCACTTAGGCCTGGTCTACACTACGAGTTTAGATCGACTTTATCAGCGTTAAATCGAATTAAGCCTGGACATGTCCACACGATGAAGCCCTTTTTTTCGACTTAAAGGGCCCTTTAAACCGGTTTCTTTACTCCACCTCCGACGAGGGGATTAGTGCTAAAATTGGCCTTTGCGGGTTGGATTTGGGGTAGTGTGGATGGAATTCGACGTTATTGGCCTCCGGGAGCTATCCCACAGTGTTTCATTGTGACCGCTCTGGACAGCACTCTCAACTCAGATGCACTGACCAGGTAGACAAGAAAAGCCCCGCGAATGTTTGAATTTCATTTCCTGTTTGCCCAGCATGGAGAGCACAGGTGACCATGCAGATCTCATCAGCACAGGTAACCAGGATGGAGTCCCAGGATCGCAAAAGAGCTCCAGCATGGACAGAACGGGAGGTACGGGATCTGCTCGCCATATGGGGAGATGAATCAGTGCTAGCTGAACTCCGTAGCAGTAAACGAAATGGCAAAATATTAGAAAAAGTCTCAAAGGCCATGAAGGACAGAGGCCATAACAGGGACGCACAGCAGTGCCGCGTGAAAATTAAGGAGCTAAGGCAAGCCTACCACAAAGCCAGAGAGGCAAACGGAAGGTCTGGGGCAGAGCCGCAAACATGCCGCTTCTACACGGAGCTGCATGCCATGCTAGGGGGTGCAGCCACCACTACCCCAACCGTGTGCTTTGACTCCGTCAATGGAGAAACACGCAACAGGGAAGCGGGTTCGGGGTACATGGAAGATGATGATGATGAAGACAGTGAAGATAGCTCACAGCAAGGAAGCGGAGAAACCAGTTTCCCCAACAGCCAGGATATGTTTATCACCCTGGACCTGGAACCAGTAACCCCCGAACTCACCCAACGCGTGCTCCCAGACTCTGAGGGCACACAAGGGACCTCTGGTGAGTGTACCTTGTAAATATTACACATGGTTTAAAAGCAAGTGTGTTTAATGACTAATGATTAATTTGCCCTGGCAATCGCGGCCAGTACAGCTACTGGAAAAGTCTGTTAACGTGTATGGGGATGGAGCGGAAATTCCCCAGGGACATCTCTAGAAAGCTCTCCTTCATGTACTCCCAAAGCCTTTGCAAAAGGTTTCTGGGGAGGGCTGCCTTATCCCGTCCGCCATGGTAGGACACTTTACCACACCAGGCCAATAGCACGTAGTCTGGAATCATTGCATAACAAAGCATGGCAGCGTATGGTCCCGGTGTTTGCTGGCATGCAGACAACATCCATCCCTTATCTCTCTTTGTTATCCTCAGGAGAGTGATATCATTCACGGTCACCTGGTTGAAATGGGGTGATTTTATTAAGGGGACATTCAGAGGTGCCCATTCCTGCTCGGCTGAACAGAAATGTTCCCTGCTGTTAGCCACACGGTGTGGGGGGGAGGAGTTGAAGTGATCATCCCACAGAATTAGGTGTGTGTGTGGGGGGGGGTAGTTGGGTTTGTGCTGCATGTTAACCCGGAAACCCCAGCCCCTCCTTTTACATTGCAAACCCATTTTAAATGGCCAACCCAATGGGTCCTTGGTATGGGAAATGAGGGCGTTGCTGTTTGAAACCATTCCCACACGTTATGAAGGTTAAAAAAGCCAAAAGACTGTGGCTTACCATGGCTGCCTGCAAGCTGAATTCTGTTGCCTGGCACCGCGTGAGTGATCTCTCACACCAAGCTGGCAGGCCCTCAATATAAGAGGAAAAATGCGACCTTGTAACAAAAGCACATGTGCTGTGTAATGTGAACACTACAGCAAAATTTAATGTGAAAGAGTGTACCCATTGTTCTCTAAAATGTGTCTTTTTTAACCTCCTCTCCCTTGTCCTCCACCAGCTCAAATGTTTCTCCTTCGCAGAGGCTAGCAAAGATTAGAAGGAGAAAACGGCGGACTCGGGATGATATGTTCACGGAACTCCAGATGTCCTCCCATACTGAAAGAGCACAGCAGAATGCGTGGAGGCAGTCAATGTCAGACTACAGAAAAGCACAATATGAACGAGAGGAGAGGTGGTGGGCTGAATCGCGGGATGAACAGAGCAAGTGGTGGGCTGAAGATGATAGGTGCGCGTCAGCTTGCAGACAGAAGGCAAGAGTCGATGCTCCGGCTCCTGGAGCATCAAACTGATATGCCCCAGCATATGGTTGAGCTGCAGGAAAGGCAGCAGGAGCAGAGACTGCCGCTACAGCCCCTGTGTAACCAACAGCCCTCCTCCCCAAGTCCCATTGCCTCCTCACCCAGATGCCCAAGAACACTGTGGGGGGGCCTCCGGCCACACAGTCACTCCGCCCCAGATGATTGCCCGAGCATCAGAAGGCTGGCCTTCAATAAGTGTTAAAGTTTTAAAGTTTTAAACTGCAGTGTGTCCTTTTCCTTTCCTCCTCCTCCCACCCCTCTTGGGCTACCTTGACAATTATCCCCCTAGTTGTGTGATGAATTAATAAAGAATGCATGAATGTGAAGTAACAATGACTTTATTGCCTCTGCAAGCGGTGCTCGGAGGGGAGGGGAGGGTGGGTGGGTGGTTTACAGGGAAGTAGAGTGAACCGGGTGGGGGGAGGGGCGGAGGGTTCATCAAGGAGAAACAAACAGAAGTTTCACACCGTAGCCTGGCCAGTTACAAAACTGGTTTTCAAAGCTTCTCTGATGCGCACCACGCCCTGCTGTACTCTTCTAACCGCCCTGGTGTCTGGCTGCGCGTAATCAGTGGCCAGGTGATTTGCCTCAACCTCCCACCCCGCCATAAATGTCTCCCCCTTACTCTCACAGATATTGTGGAGTGCACAGCAAGCAGCAATAACAATGGGGATATTGGTTTCGCTGAGGTCTATCCGAGTCAGTAAGCTGCACCAGTGCGCTTTTAAACGTCCAAATGCACATTCCACCACCATTCGGCTCTTGCTCAGCCTATAGTTGAACAGGTCCTGACTACTGTCCAGGCTGCCTGTGTACGGTTTCATGAGCCATGGCATTAAGGGGTAGGCTGGGTCCCCAAGGATAACTATAGGCATTTCAACATCCCCAACGGTTATTTTCTGGTCTGGGAAGAAAGTCCCTTCCTCCAGCTTTCGAAACAGACCAGAGTGCCTGAAGACGCGAGCATCATGTACCTTTCCTGGCCATCCCACATTGATATTGGTGAAACGTCCCTTGTGATCCACCAGGACTTGCAGCAGCATTGAAAAGTACCCCTTGCGGTTTATGTACTCAGTGGCTTGGTGCTCCGGTGCCAAGATAGGGATATGGGTTCCGTCTATCGCCCCACCACAGTTTGGGAATCCCATTGCAGCAAAGCCATCCACTATGACCTGCACGTTTCCCAGAGTCACTACCCTTGATATCACCAGGTCTTTGATTGCCCTGGCAACTTGGATCACAGCAGCCCCCACTGCTTTGCCCACTCCAAATTGATTCCCGACTGACCGGTAGCTGTCTGGCGTTGCAAGCTTCCACAGGGCTATCGCCACTCGCTTCTCAACTGTGAGGGCTGCTCTCATCCTGGTATTCTGGCGCTTCCGGGCAGGGGAAAGCAAGTCACAAAGTTCCATGAAAGTGCTCTTACGCATGCGAAAGTTTCGCAGCCACTGGGAATCGTCCCACACCTGCAACATGATGCGGTCCCACCAGTCTGTGCTTGTTTCCTGGGTCCAGAATTGGCGTTCCACGCTATGAACCTGCCCCAGTAACACCATGATCTGCACATTGCTGGGGCCCGTACTTTGTGAGAGGTCTATATCCATGTCAATTTCCTCATCACTCTCGTCGCTGCGCTGCAATCACCTCCTCAGCTGGTCCTGGTTTTGCTTTGGCATGTCCTGGCTCTGCATATACTCCAGGACAATGCGCATGGTGTTCATAGTGTTCATAATTGCCACGGTGATCTGAGCGGGCTCCATGATCCCAGTGCTATGGTATCTGGTCTGAAAAAAGGCGCGAAACTGATGGAGGGAGGGAGGGGCGACTGACGACATGGCGTACAGGTACAGGGAATTAAAATAAACAAAGGTGGCTGTGCATCAGGGAGAAACACAAACAACTGTCACACAGAATGGCTCCCCCCAAAGATTGAACTCAAAACCCTGGGTTTAGCAGGCCGTTGATTTCACGGAGGGAGGGGGAAGCAAATGAATACAGAACAAATTTGGTCCATCTATTTTTTACATCTTAAAAATGGCAGCAGATGGTGCAGCATGACTGATAGCCATCGGCATCTTCTGGGTGCTTGGCAGAAAATGATGTACTACGACTGATAGCCATCATCGTCAAGAATCAGATGCCCAGAGTGGAAAGTTTGGTGCAGTATTTCTTAGAGGAATCTGCTGAAGAACTTTCCCGGGTGCCTCTGATTGAACTCACTGAGGAGTACGATGACGACGGATACCAATCGTAATACACCATCCACTGCCAAAAGGCAAGGGGCTGCTGCTGTGTAGCAATGCAGCCCCAGGTCTGCCAGCACCCAGATTGCCGATGAAGGCTACCAGTCATACTGCACCGTCTACTGCCAAAAGGCAATTAGCTGCTGCTGTGTAGCAATGCAGTACCACGTCTGCCGGCACCCAGATGACATATGGTAATGGTGAGCTGAGCTGAGCTGAGCGGGCTCCATGCTTGCCGTGGTATGTTGTCTGCACAGGTAACCCAGGTAAAAAGGTGTGAATCGATAGTCTGCCATTGCTCTGATGGAGGGGGAGGGGCCTGACGACATGTACCCAGAACCCCCCGCAACACTGTTTTGCATGATCAGGCATTGGGATCTCAACCCAGAATTCCAATGGGTGGCGGAGACTGCAGGAACTGTGGGATAGCTACCCACAGTGCAATGCTCCAGAAGTCGACGCTAGCCTCAGTACTGTGGACGCGGTGCGCCGACTTAACGCACTTAGAGCATTTTATGTGGGGACACACACAATCGACTGTATAAAACTGATTTCTATAAAACCAGCTTCTATAAATTCAACCTAATTTCGTAGTGTAGACATACCCATATTCCTGTACTGAGCTCAATAATTTGTGTTTGGCTAATGCGTGTCTTCCAGAAGGGCATCCAGGTTTGATGTGTTGACATGAAAAGATGGAGAACCCACCACGTCCCTTGGTAGGGTATTCCAATGGTTAATTACCCTCACTTTTAAAAATTATAATGTAATCAGGAACTTGTTTACCCAAGATGTTGCCTTATCCACTAGACAAACTTTAATAGATTGTTCCTATCCGATGTTCTGTAAAGCAGCAAAGTTCCTTCACAAAGAATAGTCTTGAAGAATAAATTGGATCGTGAGAGACATAATTCATATCAGAACTTAATTTTGTCAGGGGGGTCTGATTAGCTCAAGATGCAGATGGAATCTAAAAGTATAAGACCAAAGAGTGGATGTTATCATTTGTTCTAGAAACTCTTTTGTGAAAACCCACGCCATGTGTGCTGATGGCTTATGTTTTACAGCAGAGTTTTTAGTTACCCTTTGGAAGCTATGACCGAGAAATGCCCCCATAAGACATCACAGATGGTTCTTTCCATGGACTGTTTGGCAGACATGCAGGAAAATTACACTGGAAAGTTGGCTCTCAGCGAGGCTTTGTACTAAGGTGCTAATGTATGGGCGGTAATGCTTCGTAATGACACGATTTAAAAAAAATTCTTTGCCAAATTATAAACCCAGTCGCAAGCTGGCAGCGTGAAATTTCACATCTTTATGAAAATGAAAGAGATGAACTAACAGATGTCACTGAAACTGGAGTGCGGCATCACACAGTTAAATATTGCTCTTACTTCTGACACATCCTTACTTGGCCACAAGAGTGCACTGTTGCCAGTGAAATGATGTAAAGCAAATGAACTGGCAATGATTCTCACAGAGGGGTGGGCAGGGAAACTGTGGAGAGAGCAAGGAAAACGGGCTAGTACAACCCCCGCCCCAGGTCCCAGTCTCTATCCCAGGGCCTAATCCCACAAATGCCCCAAAGATTCTACCCGCCTGCCTCCACTTGCAGGGCGTCAATAGGCCCATAGATTCTAGATTCCCCTGCTCCTTTCAGTTCCTTCTTTCTGACAAGGAAATATAATGGAAGTGTCAACATGAAGCCACGAAATACAATGTACAAACCTGCAGGTCACATATGGCTTTTCTTGCCCCCCCCTTCCCCCAAGTTTATTTTTGCCTTTGGTCTCCACATTTCGTCTTCTCTGTTAATTCCTTTTCTCCCTTTTATTTTCTCTTCCATTTTTCACCATCTCTGTTTCTTCCCACTGTTTGGCTCCCCTCATTTCTTTTTGTTTATCCCCAATCACTTTCCATTCCCCCTTTCACCAGGGCTCCCCATCCTTTTGCATGTGTCTCAATCCCTGCTCACCCCCATGTTTCTCTCTTTACCCTACTATGGTACTACCATCCCCTGCAACTTCCCAGTCCCACCATCCTTTGGTGCACCACTCTCAGTCTCACTTGCTCTGGTAACCTCTTCTCCATCTCCTTCCCCATCCCACCCCACCCTTGTTCCCTATCTGTCCTTTCCCCCTTTCTCATTCCTTTTTTCCCCTCAGCTCATTGCTTGTCTTCTTCATTTTCCCTCAGTCAGGCTCACAGGCATATTCTTCTTCCTCTTCACCCTTCCAGGCACAGAGAGAAGCTGGTTTTCTTCCCCTTGTTCCTCCATGTGGCAATGGGAACTGGTGGGAGCTGTGCAACTGCCTACACTACTGAAAAGCTTGGCTGACAGCATCCTCTTGGCTGACACCAGCCCCTGTTCCCACCTACTATCTCAACCACGAGAGAGGGGAAAAAAAGACACGAAACAGCTTTTAATTAGGACAGGCCCCAAATTTAAAGTGAACTGAAACAATGAGCTAAGAATTATCTTCTTTGGGGCCTGCCTGGACAGGCTCCATCTCTTTAGTGCTCTTCTGTTCTAGTCAATGCCACATTCATGGTCAACATGCCGGCACCTGCCAGCATTGGGGTATCCACAGCCAAAAGTCCTGACATTTTGGAGGCAGTCCAGAGGCTGGAGAAATACCCTCAAAGGCAAAGATTGAGGCTATATTTTGCACGCCTCCAGGTGGCACAAGAAACACAGGCACGGCTCAGGGCAAAGGCAGCTTTAAGCCAGAGCACACAGCTAGTGGGATTCTGGTCTGATCAGGGGACAAAACAGCTGAGTGTAAACCATGATATTGTCGTATGCAATGTTGTTGTAGCCAGGTCAGTCCCAGAATATCAGAGAGATGAGGTGGGTGAGGTAATAGCTTTTAGTGGCCCAACTTCTGTTTGTGAGAGAGACCAGCTTTTGAGCTACACAGAGCTCTTCTCAGGTCAGGGACTGAAGAAGAGCTCTGTGTAGCTCAAAACCGTGGGTCTCTCACCAACAGGAGTTGGGCCACTAAAAGATATTACCTCACTCACCTTGTCTCTCTCTTGTGTAAATAGGGTTGTCAACTTTCTAATGGCACAAAACCAAACACCCCTGCTCTGCCCCAAGGCCCTGCCCCGCCCCTTCTCCGAGGCTCCGCCCTTGCTCGCTCCATCCCCCCTGCCTCCGTCGCTCGCTCTCCCCGCCCCGCCCCCCCACTCACTTTCACTGAGCTGGGGCAGAGGGTTGGGGGTGTGTGGGGGTGAGAGCTCCGTCTGCAGGTGTGGACTCTGGGATGGGGCCAGGGATGAGGGTTTTGGGGTGTGGGAGAGGGCTCCGGGCTGGGATGCAGGAGGGGGTAAGGGCTCTGGGATGGGCGGGGTGGGGTTGCAGGTTCTGTGTGGAGCCAGAAATGAGGAGTAGAGATTGCAGGAGGAGGCTCCAGGCTAGGACAGGAGGTTGGAGTGAGGACTTCGGCTGGGGGTGCAGGCTCTGGGGTGGGGCCAGGGATAAGGGGTTTGGGGTGCAGAAGGAGTCTCCAGGCTGGGGGGTTCAGAGTGCAGGAGGGGGTGCAGGCTCTGGGGTGAAGGAGGGGGCTCCGGGCTGGGGCAGGGAGATGGGATGGGGAGGGGGTGCTGCGGGCTCCGGAAGGGAGTTTGTGTGCGGGAGGTGACTCTGGGTTGGGGAAGGGGGGGTTGGTGTTCAGGACGGGGTTCAGGGTGCGGGATCCTTGCAGCGCTTACCGTGGCTCCCAGGAAGCAGCCACCAGGTCCCTGCAGCCCGTAGGTGTAGGGCGGGCAGGGAGGCTCCGCATGCTGCCCTCATGCCTGCAGGTGCCACCCCTGCAGCTCCCATTGGCCATGGTTCCCAGCCAGTGGGAGCTGCTGAGCCGGCACTAGGGGCGGGGGCAACACACGGAGCCTCCCTGGCTGCCCACATGTGCCTAGGAGCCAGAGGGACCTGGTGGCCACTTCTGGGAGCCACGTGGAGCTAGGGCAGGCAGGGAGCTAGCCCCGGGCCCCCGCTGCGCCACCGACCGGACTTTTAACAGCCTGGTCAGCAGTGCCGACCGGAGCCGCCAGGGTACGTTTTCGATCGGGTGTTCCAGTCAAAAAGTGTAAATTAGGCCGCCTCAGAGCTGCTCTGTCCTACGCAGTGTCTATGTCAGGGAAATTCCACCCAGGGGCAGGTTAGGCACTATTACGAATCTCATACACTGTCATAGCAGGGTGTGCAGGCTGCTGCAGAGGGCACCAATAGACAGACAAAATTGCTGAGATTGGGTACTTTTGGGAAGCATCTGGTCTTCAGCACATTCTTCGGTCCAGGAGAGGAAGCTGGGTATGTTTGGACCCTCTCAATTCTCTTTGCTCCTCTCTGCATTACTCCATTCAGTACTCTCATTTACCCCCGCATTTCTGGCTCATGTTAGTACTGACTGGGATGATGCCCCCTGGTGGCTGTTTTGGGTGTTCGCATCACAGAGTGCCAGAAACCTTCAGGCAACAACTGGCAGCAGGAATCCACTAAAATCTACCCTTGTCTCCACTGGAACAACATTACATGTGTGCTTTAGTGTGGTAAGCTGCCAAAAAGCACTCTCTGACTTAACAACAAGCCAAGCCTCAGGATGGCTTCAACTCTTTCAGGTAACAAATTACATTCTAGTCAGTTCTTATTCCACACCCATCCCCATGGTATCTTGGCACTTACCAGGGATATATGGTGCAACATGACTAGCATTGTATAATATATACAAGTAACATTATTATTACTGTTATTTTAAAATCATTGATTTAAAAAAAATAGCAGAGGGGGGCCAATGAGTTCAACTTAAAAAAATGACAAGAATATTACATGTATATATGACCTGCTGTCCACAACAATACCAAGGTGCCTTACAAACTTGATACATTAATTTACAGAATATGGGCTCACAACTCTTTGGAGCAGGAGGTGCAGAATACTGTGGCCAAAGGAAACTACAAAGGGAATTTTAAATAGGCAAAATATAATTACCCAAAGTGGGCAGATTTTAATAAAAAGAAAAAACAACTGTGCCTCCTTTTAGTGAAACTTTGGGTAAAATGGAAGTAATCTTTTTATTTTTAACAGTAAATAGGCCAGATCTTTAGCTGCTGTAAACTGGTGTAGCTCTGCACTGAAATCAACAGAGCTATCCTGATTTGCTGCAGCTGCGGATCTGTCCTTTCAGACTCATTCCTGGAAACACTCTACTCTAATCTGGCTGGATAGAACATCCTGATGTTTCATCAGTTTGCAAGAAAACTGCTGCCAGGACAGACACACATTCTGGCAGCACTGATGAAAAAGAAAATTACTCTAAAACTCGTTAACATACTTCATGTTATCCAAGATGATTTGAAAAGCGTTTCCTAGGCTCCTGCGCTCAAAGAAACATTTCGGGTTTTTTTTCCTAGGAAGCGTCGTTACTGCTTGCATTGTATTTGCAGACCAATTTTCTTTCAGAATAAAAAGCAAACTGCAGTATGGATGACTGTAGGGATGACAGACATTAGAGATGGAAAAGACTCCTGAGGTCATTCTTTCCATTCCCTTTCAGTGCTTGACTGTTCCCTACACTCAGTGCTTTGTCCTCTCTGGTTTGAAATGACTCATTGATAAGGTTTCCACCACTTCCTTTGGGAGATTATTCCACAGCCTACTCGACTTCAATGTTAGGATGTTTTTCTTGATAGTCAGCCTAAATGTTTCTCTGTTTTGTTTCCTCCCTTTACCCTTAGTTACGGCTGAACCCACCCTAAACAATTTCTTTCCCTCCTTGGGTCCATATCATGTTTGTGCATATCAGGAAAAAATGTGGACAGTTCGCATTCTAGCCAGCAGAAATTAGGGTAAAAGTTCTGCCATGACGCTGTCATCAGGAGCACTGGGGGGAGGAAGTAATGTCACATGTTTTGTGCTTTGTGCACTCTGGGGTCAATCTACTGCTCACTGTAATTAATCAGAGTCTATCCAGTAACTTCAAGGGGTGCAGGATCAGGCTTTCTGTTAGAGAAGTGGGCCTTAAAGAAAGATGTAGTCAAGGCCAATTCCCTCCTGCCATGCACGATCCTTCATAAACAGCACAAAACAAGCAAAGAGACACCAATGGAAAGCTGCTTTAGGCTCAACAATGATTTAGTCTCTGCACTAGAGAAGTATTATTACTATTTGTCTTACTGGAGCACCTACGAGCTCTAGCCATGAACCAGGACGCGCTGTGCTAGGTGCTGCACAAACACAGAAGAAAAAGATGGTCCCTGCCCCCAAAGAGTTTACCATCTAAGTAGCCAACAGAGGCGCTGTCCTAGGGTCACTGCTGGAGCTGAACAAAACTCAGCAATTGCAAACTGTGCTTCACTGTGTTATTAGCTATGCTTTGCATGAGAAATGAACATGGTTATAAAATGGCACCGGGGGCCACCATGTAGGCATTAACTGGGTCTGTCCTGTCACTCTCTTCTTGACTCTCCTTTCTTTTCCCTTGCAGTAGACTGTACTCTCTATAGTAAGAACAGCACCAGGTAGTAAGTGTTTCCAGGATCTGGCGCTTTGCTAATAAGCAGATGTATTTTATTATAAAAACTAGGAAGTTTTATGAGAAAAACAAAATAAATCCCTCTAGATGAAATAATATATATTTTTAGAAATCATTTTCCAAGGCATTATTTATACATTGTAATAATAATTACTGAACAATGAAGATTTTAAAATTATGTTTATTGATTTCCATAAGACAGTAGTAATTTGACAGACCAAAAAAAGACCAGACAAGCCAGAGACTGCGAATACAGCATAATGAAAAGTACAGCGCAAGCAGATGTGACTTGAAGGCTGGGCACCAAACTTTTTCTTGATGTCTTTTGAGGAATTAACAAAGCATCCAAGTGGCTCTCTCTGCACTACAGAAGTCGAGCAGGTTCTCTTTGGTTATCAGCTAAGCCAGTTCCCAAAAAACGGGCCTCATATATTTGCAAAGGATTATGGGAAACCTGTTTCTAGGTCCTTTTTTCCAATTGCATTCACGCATCAGTGCCTCAGTGTATGGGGTCTGATCCTGAGAGGTGCTCAGCACCTGCATTTCCCACTGATTTCAACATCATCTCAGCGTCTGGCAAGAGGGTTTATTATGGTAAGGACAAACTCAGTGTTTCATGTTTATAAAAGGCAATAGGAAGAAACATTAATTGGCATAAAATAGCTGTTTCCTATTAGGTTGTGAGCCATGAACCTATGAAGACCATTTGTTATATGGAGCTGGGAATCCTGGGGCTGGGACAGATGTGGTTCTCTGATAATGTTCGGATAGATTGTCCTCTCCCAAGGTAAAACCCATGGGATTGAGCTCAGGAGAAGAAATTTCCATGAGCATCAAGTCACAGAGATCCTTCTACGTTGTTCTATCAGGAGAGAGGAGCTCCTCAGAATATATAATATATAACCTGAGGGCTGGGTTACCTTTTCAGGAATCTCCGTAAGGTCAGACAGGGGATGATTGGTGTTACCACAGTCATGAGCCACCAACTCCTCCCCTAGCCAGCCCCCACCCCTTCCTCTCCCCTTCATGGATTCTGGTCCTACAAAGCATCTTCTGAGGGTCCCCGTGGATGGACAGTGCTATCGAACCACTTAAGTCCCCCCATCCATGGAGACCTGTTTGGGTCCAGTCCTTGAATAGATAACAGTGGGATGAGCTGGGCTTTAGAATTAATACAGAACTTTTTGACATTCAAAATACTTTACAAACAAATAATTAAGACAATCTATTCCCTGTGAGGTGGGATTTTATAGATGAGGAAATAGAGGCAAAGAGGGATAAAATGTCTTGTCCAAGGCCACAGAGAAAAACGAGTCTCAGAACCCTTGTGAGGTATGTCAAGTACAAATCCAATGAATTCTTGAAAAATAGAGAACTAGTTTCTTTAATTCTCTTTGGCTCCCAGGTCCCAGACTTCATTCTGCAATGGGCTACTTTTCTTCATCTGCCATGTGTAATGCCAACAGACCCAGGCCATTTGTGGGCAGGATTGAACCTGGGACCACTGAAGCTTAGTGTATGAACCTCTACTGAATGAGCTAAAAGCCACGTGGCTAATAGCCAAGGCTGTAGCAGACTCGTCAATCCCTCTTTGGGCTAGCTGCCACTAGAGGGGGACAGAGTGCCACACCAAGCAGGCATGCACCCACACAACTTCTCCTCCCCAGACTCATCTGAGTATCCTCTCTGGGGCCTTCAAAGTAGGCCACCCTGTCAGACTCAGGGTGGTAAAATCTGAGGAGGGAGGACCCAGATGCAAGTGGCTTAGAAAAATCTGACTTCAAAGGAAGACAGGGACTGGGAACTCATTCACCTCATCCCAGACAATTTCAGCTGACTTTCCCCTCACCTCTTGGAGGTCCCAACTCACAGCTTGTGAACCTCTCTTCTTTGATTGTTATTGTAGCTACACCGATTGACCATTACAATCTAAAGAGCCAGTAGATCAGCATTACTTCCCTGGGGATGCAGCCTCCAACTTCACAAACTCTTTCTTCATTTTCTACCATCTAGTAAACAGGAAACCAGACACTGCTCCTCAATGTCAGGCAATATCTCTCCACCAGGCTACTGAGAAAGGCTCTGGAAGGCTGTTTTTGGTGGGAGTTATTCATGTATTCACAACTTGTGATTTTATAAACCAGGCAGTGGGAAAATATCCCCAAACTTAGGTTAGATTTTAAAACGGTATAAAAGAGATGGATGTCTGTGGAAGAAGTTATGGGTAAGTTTCTCCCTGTTTTCACTGGAGATGGAAATGAAATTAAACTTGAATCCAAACATGCCAAATTTCGAGGACATTTGCATCTATATATGGATCCAAAATTTTAAAGCAGACTCCTATCCTTGTAATTGGCTGAATCAAAAGCCAGCATGTCCATATTCCCAAATCTGAAGCAAGTTAGGATCTGCCTTTTGCATCTAAAACTCATATTTAGTTAACATGAACACTGTCCTGGGGATAGATTTGACCAATGGAATCTTCTTACCAGGACAGTCATTTATTTTGATTCCATTATAGTATGATCATTACCCACTGCTGGCCTCGAGGACACCTTTGTGGGCCAACTTTGCCTACCTATTTTCATATGTCAGCTGCCGCCACTGGATTTGATAGTTGTGTAAAAGGGGGGAAATAAATCATTACAGTATAAGAAATATTACATTGCAGATGCTTTTAAACATCTTTTTCCCCTGTGCAACCAAAATAGATGGTTATTTTTTAAAGGTTTTTGCTTTTGTAGTTAAATGCTCCCCCCCCCAAACACAGAATGATTATATAAATAATATGTAAAACATTATATATAGTATACACTCTCTATATAATGTTTTACATATTATATACACCCTATTATCAGTTATTCCAAATATATAATCAATAAAAAATGTAATGATAATAGTCAGTGAAACAAACTTTCTGGTACATATCAGTCTACACAGAAACAACATTTAAATTCTATAGTGTCACTCAACAACCTACTCTCTTCGTTCCCTGAAGCAATGACCCACATATTACTATTTTTGCTGCAGAGCATTAAGGAGCTCCCCCACCCCTCGTACACACATTCCTATTCATAGATCCTGTGTTAGAAGTTAGAGAAAGTGGTGGGTGTAAAAGAAGTCGGGGTTGGTAGACTGAAGATGTAAGGTGAATTGACAAAGTACTTCTGTAGAGCAGAGCCAGTGGGTGCAGGAGAACCTACGTACATCACTCCACCTAAATTAGGCTGCAAAAGAAAAACAAGATTCCTGTTAAGTTTTAGAGGTAGAGTAAGTGCATATAGCATTAAACCAATACTCTCTAAATTGCCCTTATTTAGTTAATTTAGTTTTTCTTTCCCCTTAATGATTGAAGGGCTCATGAATGGTGCAGGAGACTGAAGTCTTCTTTAGCCATAGAACAGTAGAAATGCAAATATTCGCCATGGCAGTCAGCTGATTTGCCTCAACCCTGACCTGGAGAGATTATTCAACTGTCCATTCAGTTGCTGGTCCTTCTGCTGAGACTGCCACAAGGGAGCCAGTTGGGAGGATGTTGTGAGCTCAGTGCACATTTGTTCACTAGGAACTGGGTTAAAACCACCAACTCATTCACATTTTAGTCACTAGTGTTCTGAGAGAAATTCTGTGCAGCATCTTACAGGTAAAATTGGTAAATCTTAGTCTTTACCAATTCTTTGAGTCATCCAGTACCTCCCCTAGCTCCTTTCTTATAAAAGTGACACCACACAATGGAATGAGTTGAAGGTCACTAGTCAAAGCCATCAGGCAAAATAATAATATATTCTTAATATTAGTGAGTGACAAAAGTGACCAATAATTTTAGATATCTTAGAGAGACCTCATTTTCAGAAAGTGATGAGTGCCCATCTTTTGAAAATCAAACCCCTCTGAAGTGTCTTCAGATGAGCCCTCCAATACTGAAAATTATTAATAAATATTGCAAAAACTAAAATGATCTGAACTGGGGAAAAACAATGGCATGTTTAAATGTACCAATATATTAAACTCTAACAAGATTCTTTTTGCGGATACAGACTAACACGGCTGCTACTCTGAACTCTAACAAGACTATGTATCAAATTAATTTATTGTTTTCCATACTGAAACTGGAAGGGGAACTGACATTTCTGCCCCTGTACCCAAAATTTTGTGCCAAGAAGCTGATATCATCATGACCTTGCAATCTGTAACTCAACTCCAGCTTCCAGTCAGTATACAAATATACCAATGGCAAAGCCAAGCTGGCTAAGAAGCATTCTTTGATTGTTGCTTTAAATAATTATATGGAAATTTAAAACCTAATTATTGGACCACTGAAAACAGGTGTGAAGTCATTACAGTGATGATGCTAATGCTAGAGCACTCACTAGGCATAGGATATAGAGCCTTGATTCATACCCTGTTGAGATCAATAGGAATTTTGATCTGCGCTTTGTGCTCAGGCTCTGAGTTCATTATTAGCAATAATGTTTGTGGACTTATACTGTGATTCTTATTGAAAAGATTCCAAAAACCCCATCAGAGGCATGTTCTGTCCTTGGCTGTGCACATGTGGGTCCAATAGATTTCCAGAGGACAGGTCTGCATACACAAGGCAGAATATGGCTTTAAGTGATTGCCAGTCCCTGAGAAGCACTGCTTCTAACCTGGTGCACATACAAACATTCAGACCAACTCCAGCTCTCCATTATTTACTTAAAAAGCACACTGTAAGAAACACAGATTTTTCACATCTGAAAAAATCTTGGTCACACGTCACTTTTTTGTACATGCAGAGATGGGAGCTGAGTCTAGGATGGCTGCATGATAAAAACATCTTCTAGAGGAATAAGGAAGAAATTGTATTTTTGAAAGGAGGTGACCTAGTGGTTAGAGAAGATGAGTAGGTGTCAGGTGGAATCCTGAGTGCTATAACTGGCTCTGCCATTGATTTGCTGTGTGATCTTGGGAAAGTGGCACAATTTCTCAGTGCCTCAGTTTAATAATATCTAATTCATAAGGGTGTTTATGAGGCTAATTATTACTTAATCTTGTTCCAGTGGTTTGAGATCCTCATATGAAAGGGGGAAAGAATTATTATTATAATCCGATCCCCAGGTCTGGTTTATGATCAACTACCTATAGGGATTAAAACAAAAACCAACAACCCTAAAACAAAACCACCCATTGGCAGGTATCTTGTCATGCAGCTAGTCTTTTATGATCCCTTTCGGCTATTGAATATTTTTAGACACAAACACACCTATTACATAACATTATAGAGTGGAAAGTATTCTCTTTTGTGAAATGTGCATCTTTTTATGTTGGGCTGTGGAATCCAAGACTGAATTTAGGAACATTGGAATTCTAATAGCAAGGCAAACCACTTGCCCATCTAGTCCAGTATCCCATAGATGAGAGTGGCCAGTACCAGTCCAGATGCTTCAAAGAAGGATACAAGAAGCACTATAGTGGACAATTATGGAATAATGTCCTCATAGGATAGCTCTTGGCCTCAAATGCATCTTGTAGCAATGAGTTCCACAGATTAATTATGCATTGAGGGGAACAGTTTCCTTTTATTTGTTTTAAATTTTAATTTTATTTAATATCCCTTGTTGTATAAATGTCCCTTTATCCAGGAGAAAGGACAAATAGGAACACACAATTTACCTTCTGTATACCATAATTTTTTTTCTCTCTCTCATGTTTCCTTTTATTCATCTCTAAACCACAGTCCTAATCTTTCAATTTAAAAGTTTTCATCTAATCATTTAAATTACCACCTCTGGACCCATCTATTTCTGCAGTATCTTTTTTGAGATAAGATGACCAGGACTGAATACAGTATATTAGATGTGGTCATAACATTGGTTTATCTATGAATGAAACCATAGCACCCTTGATTTAAAGAAAGTAAGAGAGAAAGAAGTCATCAGTGACTTAGATATTGGCATAGAAAGTACGCTTATTAAGTTTGCAGATGATACCAAACTGGGAGGGATTGCAACTGCTTTGGAGGATAGGGTCATAATTCAAAATGATCTGGACAAATTGGAGAAATGGTCTGACATAAACAGGATGAAGTTTAATAAAGACAAATGCAAAGTGCTCCACTTAGGAAGGAACAATCAGTTTCACACATACAGAATGGGAAGAGACTGTCTAGGAAGGAGTACAGCAGAAAGGGATCTAGGGGTTATAGTTGACCACAAGCTAAATATGAGTCAACAGTGTGATGCTGTCGCAAAAAAAGCAGATGTGATTCTGGGATGCATTAACAGGTGTGTTGTGAGCAAGACACGAGAAGTCATTCTTCCACTCTACTCTGCACTGGTTAGGCCTCAACTGGAGTATTGTGTCCAGTTCCAGGCACTGCATTTCAAAAAAGATGTGGAGAAATTGGAGAGGGTCCAGAGAAGAGCAACAAGAATGATTAAAGGTTAAACACTGGAAAAAACTGCCTAGGGAGGTTGTGGAATCTCCATCGCTGGAGATATTTAAGAGTAGGTTAGATAAATGTCTATCAGGGATGATCTAGACAGTATTTGGTCCTGCCATGAGCGCAGGGGACTGGACTCGATGACTTCTTGAGGTCCCTTCCAGCACTAGAATCTATGAATAAGTGTTTATCCAATAAACACCAGGAAAATACTGGAAATGGTTATTTGTATTTAAGTGTTTGTCTAGTTGACACGGAGCAGTTGTGTGGATTATGGGAGTGTGATTTCTGAAGTGCACTAATGCGTTGCAAATTAATTGATCTGTGTAGACCCAGATGGTGTGCACTAACCGTTCCTAAGGCCTGGTCTACACTAGTGGGGGGATCGATATAAGTTACACAACTTCAGCTACATGAATAATGTAGCTGAACTCAACGTACTTAGATTGACTTACTGTGGTGTTTTCACCGCAGTGAGTCGACTGCTGCCACTTCCCCGTCGACTCTGCCTGCACCTCTTGTGGCAGTGGAGTACAGGAGTCGACAGAAGAGTGCTTTATGGTCGATTTATCGCGTCTAGACGAGACGCGATAAATCGATCCCCACTGGATTGATCGCTGTCTGCTGATCCGGTGGGTAGTGTAGACATATCCTTAGTGTGCTTTAACATAGTGCTGTTTGAAACAGTGTTATGTTGAAGTGCACTAAGGAACATTACAAAGAGATTACAAATTACACTGTATTACAAATAGAAAGCCCCCAAACTACTAGTTTTTGGACATCTAAATAAAACTCAAAATTGCTAAAAATAACCCATCCCAAAATGAAATTAATAACCCCCCCAAAATAGAACTCCTATTTATTTTCTATCCACTTCCTTATATGTTCTAACATGATTTACTTTTTTGACTGCTGCTGTACATTAAGCAGAGATTTTCACTGAGCTGTCCACGATGACCAAGTATTTTTCCTGAGTGGTTACAATTAATTTAGAACTCAGCAATGGTTAAGAGCAGTTAACTTGTTCCTTCCAAAGTTCATTATCTTGCAGTTGTCAGCAGTAAATTTCATCTGCTATCATAAGGTCTGGCTGCCTACATTTGTTAGATCCTTCTGAAATTCTTCAGTCTTCTCTACTTTCAAGTGGCCTAAATTATTTTGTGTCATCTGCAAATGTTGTCACCTTATTGCTCACCCTCTTTTCCATTTTGTTAATAAACATAGTAAACACCACGTCATAGTACACAGATCCTTAAGGCACTCCTCTATTAATCTTTCGCCACAGTGAAAATTTACTATTTATTCTGCATTTTGTTTTCTATTTCTAACAGTACTTTATCTGTACTTTTAGTATATGTCTTACAATATGGCCTAATAAGAGCTCATAGCTATTGAATGGGAATACTTTTCAGTTAAATTCACGACATCACTTTTTATTTAAGCAAAAATTGACCCCAATGATCCTCATGCCATTTTGATATGATGCTTTTTAAATATTTCTAAGCTTGGGTTGTACTGGACTCCATCCTTAAAATGACAGTGTCAAAGAGCATCATGAAAGCATCAGGCTGATGTTTCAAGATCATTATATTTTCACACAATACACTCATAAAGAATAGTTCTGACATCTGCTGCAATTAGTAGATCACTCGTGCATACTTGGCTCCTTGCATCAGTGCTGCGTGTACTCACTAGGAGTGCTTGTGGTGATGCATCGTGGAGTACATCTCGGGGAGGTAACCCAGCGTACAACTTGCTATCGCCCACAGCACTTCCTTTTGGGACATTTTGGCAATGTATGGGGGGGGCAGAAACGAGTTGTGCAGGGGTGATTGGGAGCAAGGCATCAAGTTCCCATCATGCACCCTTTTCCATCCCATAGTTTTCACACCTTTTTTAAAATCCCACAATCCCATGCGGCGCTGTTCACCGTCTCTGACAGAAACATGGAGCCTTCGCAGCTCTGCGCTATTGTCATAAGCATTCCAAACGCAGATCCTCCAGTATCTGCAGAGCCACAGAAAGAATCCCCGCAGCAGCAGGGGACCTGATGACTCCATGGAGGACACATTGCTGTGGAACACAGCAAAAAACAATTCAAGGTTGTTGGTGGCATTCAGAGAGCAGCGGCAGATGGTGGAGAGCTGCTTTGGGCCCAAGAAACCAGTACAAATTGGTGAGATCACACGGTAGTGTGGGTTTGGGATGATGAGCAGTGACTGCAGGACATTTGGATGCACAATGCCACATTCCTGGATCTATGTGCTCAGCTCACCCCACCCCAGCCTTCTAGCACAGGGACACCAGAGTGAGAACTGCACTGACAGTTGCAAAATGAGTGGCAAGCACTCCATGGAAGCTTGCAATGTTGGTCAGTGGGAAACCATTTTGGAGTGAGAAAATTCACAAGGAGAGCCATTGTCATGCAAATATGTAGGGCTATTAATGGTCTCCTACTTCACAGAACTACGACTCTGGACAATGTGCAGGACCTAGTGGTTGGATTCGTAGCAGTGAGATTCCAGAACAGCAGTGGGGCAATATATGACACACACATCTCTATTTTGGCACCAGCCCACCTTGTCACACAGTACATCAACAGAAAGGGCTGCTTTTCTGGGGTTATGCAAGTGTTGGTGGATCACCAGGGACACTTGGCCAACATCAGTACTGGCAGGTCAGGGGAGGTGCATGATGCTCTCATCTTTAAGAACACAGGACTGTTCAGAAAGCTGAAAGCAGGGACATTCTTTCTTGACTTGTGGATTTCCATTGGTGATGTTGAAATGTTAATAGTGATCCTGCAGGACCCAGCATACCCTTTGTTTCCCTGGCTCATGAAGCCATACACCAGCCAACTTGACAGCAGCAAGGAAAGATTCAACTACTGGCTCAGCAGGTGCAGAATGACAGTTGAATGTGCGCTCAGTAGATTGAAGAGATGTTGGTGGTGTTTACATTGTAAACTGTAACGTGAAGTCTTTAAATCATGATTTCAGGAATTCAGTATCTCAGCCAGAGGTTCTGGGTCTATTACAGGAGTGGTTGGGTGAGGTTCTGGGGCTTGCAATGTGCAGGATCTCAGACTAGAAGATCATGGTGGTCTCTTCTGGCCTTAAAGTCTATGAGTCTACTCATAAGATTGGATCTGAGTGAGAAAAAAATATCCCAATGGTGATAGCTGCCTGTTGTGTCCTGCACAATATCTGTGAGGCAAAGGAGAAAAGTTGACGCTGGAGTGGAGGGTAAAGGTGGAATGGCTGTCTGATGAGTTTAACACAAGGACAATCAGCTCAGTGCTGAGCTATGCAGCTGGGGGAGGACTTGAAAGAGCGCTTTAATAGTCAGCCACAATAACATGGTATGGCTGACTGTGCTGTACCTGGCCCTGAAGTTTTGGGGGCTATTAGGAATTGTGTGGTGGTTGGTGTACATCTATGAATATAACACTGTCTGTTAATGCACCTATGAATCTTGCTGTACATTTATAATAATTACACCGTGTTTGTCACTGATCTGTGAGTTCAGATACCCTGTGTATGGCAATGGTGCTTTCCGAAGTCATTACAGACTGGCAGGAGAAAGCGTCCTACTGCAGAGGAAGAAATAAGGCTGCCATCCCTAGAATCCCTAGCATTGCAGAGTACCTCCATGACAGTTTCATCAAGATGTCTCAGGAGGATACAAGGGACACCCCTGTGTACATAAACAACCTGCTCCACATGCCCACCCTGAGGAATGAAGAGCAGTTGACAATCACTCTCTCTTCCAGTACAAGTAAAACAATGAAAAGTCGATACCTGTGTCCTGCTACTTTGGGGTCAGGCACCATCTGGACATTTAAACATTGCAAAGGGAAATGTATTCACACACATACCTGAGGTTAATTCCCCTGCATTGGGCTCACCTGTGCTCAGCTGCTGGGACTGATTAGACTGCGGTGGAGTCTTGAACAGATCCTGGTTCACAGCATAGCTGAACTCCCTGGTCACATGTCCCCTACCTCCTCCTCCTCACTATTCACAGCAGGGTCTGTATCTTGGGCTCCTTGGAGGTATCCAAAGTGCTCTGCAGGGTGCTGATGGAGTCTCCACCAAATATGGCATGCAGCTCATTGTAAAAGCGGCTGGTCGGCAGCTTGGTACCAGATCAACTGTTGGCCTCCCTGGTCTTCTGCTATGCCTGCCACAGTTCCTTTCCTTTCATGCAGCACTGCTTCTGATCCCAGTCATACCCCTTCACCTAAAGCCCCCATACAATCTGCTCGTAGATGTCCACATTTCTACAACTGCATCATAACTGTGGCTGCACGGCCTCTTCTCCCCACTGCCCGAGCTCCAATATCTCCTGTCTACTCCAGGCAGGAGTTTGTGACCAGCATGGTCAGTTGGTCAGTTGTACACAACAAAAGAGAGCTGCAAGGTGTGCTCGCCAAGCTGAGCCATCAGGAAAAGTCATTTCAAAAATACGCAGGGTTTTTAAGTGGGGGCGGGGTGACAGCTTCTGGCTCCATAATCCCTAGGTTGTGGAGTTCACATACTACAGCAGTCAACATCGGACTGCGAGGGTCCAGGGCATAGGTAATCTGGTTTAGCGGTTATGGCTGGGTTGTGTCAAGGGGCAGTGTAGCGGGGCGGCCTGGCTTCCAGGCGCCCCAGGAAGCGATGAGCCAGAAAAGCCGCCCGAGTGGGCGGAGCCACCGCGGCCTGTCCCCGCCCCCCGGAAGTCAAGGGGCGGGGCAGGAAGTATAAAGGCCAGGCCCCAGCGCTCAGTAGCTGGCCGGCAGCGGGAGAGGACAGACGCTGGTGCCCGAGCTCCCGCGGACCTGAGCCTGCCGAGAGCCCGGTATCCTGAGGAGGACTGGCCGAGCCTGCCGAGAGCCCGGTATCCTGAGGAGCAGTCTGAGCTTCCCCCCGCCGAGGGCCCAGAGGGAGCGACAGACCTACCTGGTGCTCGGGGCCCGGAGGAGCCCATGATCTGCGACCCAGCAGACGGAACTCAGGAGGAGCAGGTACCCATGGAAAAGGAGATGGGAAGTGGCCTGGGGATAGCAGACCCCGAACCCATGTCAGTGTGTTGCGGTCAGGATCCCCACTGACCGCGCGGCAGACGGACTGCTGCGGATAGGGCCCCGGGCTGGAACACAGTAGAGTGGGTGGGCCTGTGTTCCCCCCTGACACCCCGCGCCGGGTGGCAGTCTCTCCTCCTCCTTGTCCAAGGGGCCTGGGCCCCTGACAGACTATCCGTTGGCTGCCCCGCCCTGACCTAGGGCCTGGGCTAACCCAAACTGACCCAGCCCCTGCTACAAGGCCTGGGCCACTGACTGACTATTGGTGTGCTGCCCCGCCCTGACCCAGGGCCGGAGCTGTTAATTGTGTGCTCAGTCCCTGCATAGGGGCCTGAGCTCTAAACTGTTAATTGTGTGCTCAGTCCCTGCATAAGGGCCTGAGCCCTGAACTGTCAATTGTGTGCTTAGCCCCTACCCAAAGGTTGGGGCCCTAACTGTTATTCACTTTGTAGCGGGGCGGCCTGACTTTCAGGCGCCCCAGGAAGGGACGAGCCCCACCCCGGAACTACTACAGGCAGCCACAAGGCAGTAGTCAATGAGTAGGGCTCAGAGTAATCACCAGAGCTGAGATCAACAGGCAAGAATCAGGATCAGAGTCAGGCTGGGGTCAGAGACCGGAGATCAGAGGTAATTACGAGGCTGGAATCAGGAGGCAAGAGTCAGGGTCAGAGTCAGGCTGGGGTCAGAGACTAGCAATCAGAAAGCGAGGTGAGGTCTGGAGTCACAGCAGACCAGAAGTCTGCATGGTTTCTCAGATAGCTTCCTGGGCCACCCTCCCAATTTAAATAGTGAGCATGGGCCAATCAGAAGGCCACAGGGTGCTGTCATTCTGAATCCTTTGGGTAGTACTTCCTGCATTGCCTAATCTACACAGTGCTCCTTGGATCTAGCTCTACATGGCCTCCTAGTGGCAAAGTGGCAATATCAGCAGTCCCAGGTTCCACAGACCTTGGTTCTAGTCCCATGGATCTTTACAGAGGCATTGTGGGAGAGCTGCTGGAGGATTGTTAGGGTTGACATAGGTCATGCAGTGTCTACATTGGCACTCTGTCAACCTCAGTACATCAACCGTGGCTCAATGCTGTCCAATGAGGTGTTGTTACTGCAGTGCTGTAATGGGGTGTTCACAGCAGCGGGAGACAAATTTGAGTGTAGATACATGCACAACTAGGTTGACACAAGGTGACTTACATTGAACTTCATAGTGTAGACCAGTTTTCAGTACTCCTGGGTCTAGTGACTTCACTAAGACCACTTGGCAGTGGATAAGAGTAGACTATAATCACACTGATATGGCTCACCTCCAAATTAAGATGACAGGAAAAAAAACATTAGGGTAATTCTTGTAAAACTTGGTGTAAGCACAGAGAACAAAGGTAGACAGACATCAATGCCTGATTGATGGATCTGATGCTGTAGATTGATTATCTCACTCTCCTGCCCAGTGGAGGAATCTACATGGACTACAAAGAGAACACAAAGGGACTTTCTACGGGAGTAATTGATCAGAGCAAACTGGCAACTTTAAAAGGGAATCAGGTGGGTTGCCTTTTTTTCATTTTAGATTAAGGTTAAGAATGGAGTAGTCACCCTGTTTATTAAATCTCCAAGTGATAATGAAATAAAGGTAATGTATTCACAAAGATAACATCTTACATTACAGTTATGTAGACGCTTTTCATCACAAAGGACCCCGAAGTACTTTACAAGCTATGGTTCAATCCTACAAAGTGAGGAGAACCTCCTGAGTGGAAAAAAGGGCCTGGAATTCCCATGGAAGTTGTGGTATCCCTCCCCTCCCCCCCCAACACACCATCCAGGCGGTGCTCAGCACTTTGCAGCATCAGTCCTTTATAAATGCAACACCTTGCATGAGAGAGTAAGAACAGAAGACTAAGTTCCAGATCCTCAGCTCGTGTAAATAAATTGCAACCATTTACATCAGTTGAGAATTTGGTCCTAGGAATCAGATTGCTGGATTTTATTCTCAGCTCTGCCACTTGATCACTGGGCATTTCATTTAACCTCTCTGAGCCTCAGTTTCTCCATTTGTAAAATGGGGATTGTCACAAGGTGGCCCTGCCCCCTTAAGAAGGAAGAGGCCAGTGCACCTGTGACTGGTCCACTGACTCCCAGTTGGACTATATTGGAAGGAACATGGACAAATCAGTAAAGTGATCGAGAGAACAAACATGGGGCTTTCGCTGCTCCCTAGAAAAGGGATATTGGCTACAAGCCAGGATGCCTGGGTAGTGGGAGAAGGAGACTCTGGAGCAAGAGAAAGACCCAGGGGAGTGCTCCTGTGGCAACTATCCTGTACAAAGGGCAGGGAGGTGGGAAAGAATCCAAGACGGACATGAGACTTTTATTAAGCCCAGGGTGGGTGGACATTGTTATTCCATTGTTACAAGGAAGACTGGAGCCTGAAGAAAGTCAAGAGTGAAAAAGGTGGCAGAGCATAAGGTGGTTGGAGTTATAGTATGGCACTTGAGCTTAAATCCTTGAGCCAGGTAATAATGAATTATCCATGACAAGGGATCCTCTGCCCAGGAGAATATTTGAGGAGTATTAGCAGTGACCCGGAGAAGGGGGTAAACTGAGGCTGGGCACCTGCAGACATCTTCCTGCCAGGAAGAGGCACTGGCATGGGGCCTGACAAGTAACAGGGTTATTAATACTTCACAGAGTGATGTTAGGCTACAAACATGCAATTCTTTTGTATTGCATAAATGTGTTACATTGCTTTTGTTTTGTCTTTAAGGATGACATTTTTAATCTCATCTGTTATCAATTACACTACACTCTCTTTACAACTCCTGTTGGATGCTAAACCTTGAGTGTAATGGAGAAGCTGCAAAGGAATGTAATTAAATTAGGAATCTTCTAACATGCTGAGAATACATTGTAATTAGGTCCAAGCTGTGAAGTTCAGGAGCCTGCCCCTGCTTCCATTGGCTGAAGATGAAATAGCAATTCCAGATCTGAATTTTCTCCAACGTTCTGAGTTAGCCCACTATAAAGAGAGTGAGCACCTGCAAAGTTTGGATCTGGAGATGGTCTTCTTTGACTTCATGAGTGTTCTTACCTGGGGCTTTGGTTCAGGCTAGGGCTGTCAAGCAATTAAAAAAATTAATAGCAATTAATCACACTGTTAATAATAGAATACCATTTATTTAAATATTTTTGGATGTTTTCTACATTTTCAAATATATTGATTTCAATTACAACACAGAATACAAAGTTTACAGTGCTTACTTTATATTTATTTTTGATTACAAGTATTTGTGCTGTAAAAAACAAACAAAAGAAATAGTATTTTTCAACTGACCTAATACAAGTACTGTAGTGCAATCTCTTTATCATGAAAATTGAACTTACAAATGTAGAATTATGTACAAAAATAACTGCATTCAAAAATAAAACAATGTAAAATTTTAGAGCTTTCAAGTCCACTCAGTCCTACTTCTTGTTCAGCCAATCACTCAGACAAACAAGTTTGTTTACATTTGCAGGCGATAATGCTGCCCACTTCTTGTTTACAATGTCACATGAAAGTGAGAACAGGCGTTGGCATGGCACTGTTGTAGCAGGCGTCGCAAGATATTAACGCACCAGATGTGCTAAAGATTCATATATCCCTTCATGATTCAACCACCATTCCAGAGGACATGCGTCTATGCTGATGACAGGTTCTGCTCGATAACAATCCAAAGCAGTGTGGACCGACGCCTGTTCATTTTCATTATCTGAGTCAGATGCCACCAGCAGAAGGCTGATTTTCTTTTTTAGTTGTTTGGGTTGTGTAGTTTCCGCATCGGACTGTTGCTCTTTTAAGACTTCTGAAAGCATGCTCCACATCTTGTCCCTCTCAGATTTTGGAAGGCACTTCAGATGCTTAAACCTTGGGTCGAGTGTTGTAGCTATCTTTAGAAATCTCACATTGGTACCTTCTGTGCATTTTGTCAAATCTGCAGTGAAAGTGTTCTTAAAATGAACAACATGTGCTAGGCCATCATTCGAGACTGCTATAACATGAAATATATGGCAGAACGCGGGTGAAACAGAGCAAGGGACATACAATTCTCCCCCAAGGAGCTCAGTCACAAATTTAATTACTGCATTATTTTTTTTTAATGAGCGTCATCAGCATGGAAACGTCCTCTGGAATGGTGGCTAAAGCTTGAAGGGGCATATGAATGTTTAGTATATACCTCTACTCTGATATAACATGACCTAATATAACATGAATTCGGATATAACATGGTAAAGCAATGCTCCGGGGCGGGGCAGGGCTGTGCACTCCGGCAGATCAAAGCAAGTTCGATATAACGCGGTTTCACCTATAACACAGTAAGATTTTTTGGCTCCCGAGGACAGCGTTATATCGGGGTAGAGGTGTATCTGGCATGTAAATACTTCGCAATGCCGGCTACAAAAATGTTATGTAAATGCCTGTTCTCAGTTTCTGGTGACATTGTAAATAAGAAGGGGGCAGCATTATCTCCTGTAACTGTAAACAAACTTGTTTGTCTTAGTGATTGGCTGAACAAGAAGTAGGACTGAGCGGACTTGTAGGCTCTGAATTTTACATTGTTTTGTTTTTGAGTGCAGTTATATAACAAAAAAAAATCTACATTTGTAAGTTATACCTTCATAACAAAGAGATTGCACTACAGTAGTTGTATGAGGTGAATTGAAAAATACTCTTTCTTTTGCTCATAATTTTTACAGTGAAAATATTTGTAATAAAATATTAATATAAAGTGAGCCCTGTACACTTGGGATTCTGTGTTGTAATTGAAATCAATATACTTGAAAATGTAGAAAAACATCCAAAATATTTAATAAATTTCAATTGGTATTCTATTGTTTAACAATGCAATTAAAACTGTGATTAATCACAATTAATTTTTTAATTGTGATTAATTTTTTAAGTTAATCGTGTGAGTTAACTGCAATTAGTCAACAGCCCTAATTCAGCCTCATTTTAGGGATCTTGATTTGGGCCCAGCTTTCTCATGAAGCAGCCTTGAGGGTGCCATAGACTTTTAAAAATATAGCTCTGATTTTCTTTTTATTAGGGCTGGCTGGTCAAAAATTTTCCATCTGTATTGTTTTTCATTGAAAAATTGGATTTTCAACTACAATTTTTTCCCATGAAAAGTGTTAACTTCCTGTGGAAAATTTCAATATTTCATCAAAAAACCCCAAACAGTAAAATATTTTTTATTCAAAATGATACCCCAGTGCATCATGGGAGTTCTAGTTGATGCACCTTATGCTCCTGTATGGCTCTCTGGACAGACTACATCTTCCAGGATGCATATTATCCAGGGACTCTTAGGGAGCAAAACAATTTTAAATACATCAGAAGCAGGAAGCCTGCCAAACAGCCAGTGGGGCCACTGGATGATCAAGAATGTCAAGGGTGTTGCAGAGAAGCTAAATAAATTATTTGCATTGGTCTTCACTGGAGAGGATGTGAAGGAGATTCCCACATCTCTGAGCCATTCTTTTTAGGTGTTATGACTCAAAAAAGCAATCTAAGAGTCACTGTGGATAGCCTTCCGAAAACATCTGCTCAGTGTGCAGCGGCAGTCAAAAAAGTGAACAAAATGTTAGGAACCATTAGGAAAGGGAGAGAGAAAAAGACAGAAAATATTATAATTATATAAATCTATGGTACGCCCACACCTTGAGTACTGCATGCAATTCCGGTTACCCCATCTCAAAAAAAGATATATTAAAATTGGAAAACGTACAGAGAAGGGCAATAAAAATGATTAATGATATGGAACAGCTTCCATATGAGGAGAGATGAAAAAGACTGGGACTGTTCAGCTTAGAAAAAAAGAGATGACTATGGGGGGATAGGTGGAGGATAGGTCCATCAATGGTTATTAACTGAGATGGTCAAGGATCCAACCCCATGCTCTGGGTATCCCTAAACCTCCAACTGCCAGAAGCTGGGAATAGATCACTCCATAATTGCCCTGTTCTGTTCATTCCCTCTGAAGCCTCTGGCACCGGTCACTGTTGGAAGACAGGATACTGGTCTAGTTGGGCCATTGGTCTGACCCACTATGGCCATTCTTATGTTATGAGAGACACTCTCTGTTCCAACCAGCTCTAATTTTTATCTTATTCCTGCAAGGGAAAAATAAAATAAATGTAAAAGTCTGACCTTAGGTTAAGGGTAAAGCTTCACCATGTTGAGAAAGGTGGTGGACGTGGCATTGGGGGCTGGAAGGAGAGGTTCTGCACTGACTGTAAGAATTGTAAACCGGCCTTGTGCTGATCACCCAGTGTGAAGAATGTCCCTGGAAGGAGGAGTTTCAGGGTTCCTTTCCTATCCTGTTGTGTAAATACGATATGATTAGCAGAAAATGACCTGCCTGAACCAAAACCACAGATCTAAGGCTCCCAAACATGGGGAATGGCCAAGATATGAATCTGAATTTTGTTGATCAGTCTCATCTCCTGAACAAGCTGATCCAGAACTGTGGACCTGAACACGCCAAACTCTGAGGAGCTTGAAACCTAAATCAAAATTTTGCCATTAAGCCCATCTCTAACCTTTTAAAATAAAAGCTCCTTTTCTGCCAATAACATAATGTAGACTGGGGACCCACATTTTGTGGGTTTCCCAAAGCTTAAGTCCCCCCAGACATCTTCCACACAGACTCTTACTCCTAGGTCTCCCCTTCCCCTCACTCCAATGAACTCTTTTCCTCCACTAGTAGGTTCATCCGGAGTGCAAAATATTGTATATGCAAATTTGTCATCTTTCGCTTCTTACATAGCATTGGCTCAATTGTCCACGACAAGTAAAATGGAAGAAGGACCTTGAGGAGGTAAGTCACATACCAATTTCATCAGTATGCTCTGTTCACTGATAACACACTGGGTCTCCTGGGATCCTTGTTAAGCCCACAGATGGGAATTGCAGCTTGTTTTCTCGATTCACTGCCTTTGGATGAGATCAAAACTTTCTCTGGAATGAGTTCCAGTGAGCTGTGACCCTAGGAATAAACTGTTTGTCTGTGTACACCTATTGCTTGTTCAGTATATTTACTCCTCATGATTTGTGAGGCTTTTTTCATTGAGTTGGACACAGTGCTGTACAGCTGCATCACTGTGCAGATTGCACAATGTGATAGGGAAATAAATGAAAATCCTAAACCTTGGCATAGAAAAACTAGTTTGGTTCCAGACTTGCTGCACTTTACCTCCTTTCTTGCAAACACAGAAGGGGTTTTGGGCAGAACTCAAAGCCTTCTGGTGCTCTTCTTGCTGAGTGTCAGATACAATACAACTCTTTCAGAACAAAAGTGAAAGCCCTTAATGTACTGCTTTTGTATAGTTTCTAGGTGCATTTCAATATGTTTAAAAAATGAGTGAGTAACTTAGTTCCTGTATGCCATTTGGTTCAGCTCATAAAGCCTCATCCTAAAAACCAGGCAAATTCTGAGGCTCCACAAATGTCCCCCCTAAATAGGTGTGCAGAGCAGATCTAATGTATGCCCATTTCATAGCTGACAGCAGCCCCAGGCAGGATCCTCTTCCCCACCCCCATGCAAATGGTGCCCTTGCAAGAACAGGGATAATCTGTTGTGGGGAAACTGCAAAGGTGGGACTATTAGTAAGTTATGTATAAACATGCAAACCCACACTCGATGTTGCTCTTACATGTTCCTCCATGCCTGCTCCACAGATATTGCCAGAAGCCAGAAGCCAAGAGTTAAATCTCCGCCCTACGACCCTGACTGCTGGACATTGGTTTTCTATCTGCAACATCTGCCACAATTTTTTCCTTAAAAGGGAAAGTACAATCTCTCCACCCCAACATGGCTTCTTCTCTCCCCATTCCATGCATACTCATCATATCACTTAGCAGTAAAAACAGTGCGAGTTATTAAAAAAAAAGTTTTGGCTCCTAGTATTTATTCCCCAGCCTGGTCTAACCCGTTTCCCTTTCTTTCTGCCAAACCAAAGGCAATTTAAATAATTTACACCCCCCCCCCAAGTGCTTTTATCTTCTGGGGTTTCAGCCAATTTTCCTATCTACCTGCTCCCAAGCTAATTAAAAATAGCATTTACAAATTATCTTGGGAAGATCACAAAACTTGAAACAAGTCTCTAAGGTAAAATAACACTGGGAGTATATTCCAGAAATAACATCCCTGGAAACTTGGAGCCACATCCTTAGGCGGTATAAAGCAGCATAGGTTCATTGAAGCCAACAGAATTAGGCCCATTTACACCAGCTGAGGACTTACATATATATATATATAATATAAATGAATTCAGTGCTCATAAAAAGTGCTACACTGACTGCCCTGGGTACTGTAATCCTCTGTGTTATCAATAGAATACAAGAACCTGGAAGGAAAGACAGATGGACAGACAGACAGATACACATCATCCTGCCCCACCAATGTCCTTCAGCTGGAGTATGGGGAAGAATTCCTTTGAGAATAGCTCCACAGCCAATCACTCTTCAGCTTCTCTGGCAAGACTCTCAACACAGGTGGAAGGTGGGATTGAGGATGGGTGATCTGATTCAGAAAACGTAAGAAACTCTGGCACATAGGCCATCTTTAGAACCAACGTCCTTTAAAAAAATTATTTTAGGTTCTGAAGCATTTTGATAACTTGGCACTTCTGAATTCTCATTAAAACAAGAAGGGAGAAAAAATGCCACAAGGAGTGTGACCATTCTCCTGACATTTCTTGCTGAATCTTGCAGACTCAAGAGGATCAGATGTACATCCAAACTTGTGATTATTTATCTAACTTGAACATGAACTCTGAAGCTTTGACTGTGCACTTGTCATGCAGGCAGATGTCTTCTAGGAAGAAGACTGAGGCCATCATCTCATTTCATATAGAACATTGGAAAATAAAAAAAATGGTAATAGACCATATCCCCAGCCTTATTCCTGTCCTGCTTTGTGCCATTCTGCTGGATGACAAGCAGCCAACACGGGACAGTTGGAGACTTCTGGATGGGATAGAGCTGATATGGCTGGTTCTGTACCACCCACTTGCTGCTGATATAGGAAGCATTGCCAGAGAGAGTGGCTGTAGCTGGAGCACTGTTCTACTCTGACAATTTTCAGCTGTCATAAAGGATCCCTGGGGGACTGTTACCCATGGGGCAAGTGACAGCAGTCCTGAGATAGCTCTGACTAGTGCCAGGGCTGCGTCCCAGAAACCAGCAGAGTAGAAAGGTATTGTTAAGCCACCTTTGAATTGCCAGCCAGAGGATCAGGGACAAAGACTTGTAACTACTATCACATGATTCAAACAGCTCTAGAGATGAAAGGCTCCATTGCCAAGTCACTATTTTCTAAGACATTCAGATAGCCAGAAACTTGAATTTTTCGAAGTTACACCACTTCACTTGCCATGACAACCCCTCCTTTCATTGACCTCTGATGCTCTTATCAAGTTTAACAAACACATACACATCATCTCGCTGGGAACCAGATCATGAAGTGCATGAGGTGAAGGAAGGGGAGCAAAGTAGCCGAAAGAAGTTCTCTTATTCTGGGGCTGGTTCTCTGGCATGCTGTGGTGCAATCTGCTCTAAGCTGTGCTGGCTGGCCATGGACACCAAGAGGCTGTCTGCCAGCCAGAGATTGCCAGAGTGCAGTACTGTCAAGCCACATCCCCTGCTTTTTCTGTCCCTAACTCCCTTTCTACACTGGTGCAGGGTCTTACTCAAGCCAGCGACTGCCTCACACCAGGAGAATCCCGAGACGAGGAGATAGGGATGGTTTACATCCCCTTTGCACTGCCCCCCAGAGAACCTGTATCTATATATCAGAGGATGCTACTCCAAAGACAATCAAACACATGCATCATCATTAGTATGCTAAGCCCTGCTCTAGCATATGTTATTACTTTGGTCACACATTTCAGCTGGGAACATAGATCTACTCCAGCTGGATGTAAATATTCATAGACTTTGTTTATTGCTGACTCACTAGAAGATATATGTGGAACTATCTATGCCAGACTGGTGGACTATGCACCACATTGTTTAATACAGATATAAAAATGCTCTAATTTACTGAAGCAGTGTAGCTATGTGACACAAACACTAATCAAGCTGGTGATTCCCCTAGAGCCTGGTACAAATCACATCTCCTATTTCCCATATCTTTATTTAGCTCTTTCCCCCCCCCCCCCAGTTTAGAAGTAGTCTTAGCACTGTTGAAAAGTACTGGACAAACAGCCCTGGAGAATAAAGTTATCTGTTTCTCTGCAGAGCAGTGGCAGTACAGCCTCACCCCAGCAATGTGACACCACATTATCCTCACCAACTAACAGCAGCATTATTTTCAAAGTGTTCTGACCCCACAAATCTGTGTACAGGATTTTGTAAGACCCTACAAGAGCCACGAAATCCTGGCTATGGTCTTTGGTTATTTCCTTTGGATGAGCAAGTCCACATAGCTTTTCTGGAAGATTTTGAAGCTTTTTTCTTAGACCAGCTGAAAGCAGGCAACATTCAGTTAGGTTTTTGCAACTGAAAAAAACTGAGCAGCTCTGAAAGCTTGTGTCTCCTGAGGAGAAGGTTCAAACTGGGGACCATAAGTGGGTGTAGGAGACTTTGTCAAATACCGTACTACATCTGACAGAGAGCCACAGAGCAGCCACACTTTAATGGAGGCCATGGGACCAGAGTACCCCCTCAAGCCAAGATGCAGCAGTGCTGGGGCTTGTCCACTCTAGCGCCCCCCTATTGTCAGCCAATCTGGTTCTGCAGTGTTCTGATTCTTTTGTAGCCCAGCCCTCCTGCCAGGGCACCTTTCAGTTCAGTCCCCTTCCAGGCCAACAAAAGTCTAACTGAAAATCCAAATAAACATCCCAACAAATGATGGTTCTATCCCTATTGGGCTACACTGAAGTTCCCTGGTCTTCACTCCTCCTCTCAGGCCTGCAGACTTCTTCTCTGTTCTGTAAGCTGAGCACTGTCTCCCAGGGCTTTCTCCCTGCAGACTCTTTTCTTCCTTGCAGGTTTCTCCCACTGCCTACCTGAGCGGTTTTTAAGTTATTGGAATACCACACTTCCCCTCCCCAGGGATTCCAGCAGCTTCTCCCAGGGACCTCCCTGCTTCTTACAGATCCTGCCTCAGGGTCTTCCACAGGAACCTAACCTGCTCCCTGTAGGTCCTCTCCCTGCAGGAACCTCCTGCTTCTTGTAGCCACTGCCATAGCTTTCTCACCACAACTGTTGTATCTCAAGCATTTTTATGAGGCCCAGTATTCACCATGCTAACACCTGAACCCACGAGTCCCACCCCCTCAGGTTGGCCCCATTTCCCTTTAAGGGCCAGTCACCCTGTGATACACTTACAATATTACAACAGCACTCGTTTCCTCCTCCTCTGGAGGAAACAACTCTGGGGGCGAGAGGTTAGTTCAGATTCAATGTCCTCTCAGTCTTTGTCTGCTCAAATGGGTGCCAGTAAGTACCAGCTGGGAGAATGTTTTCTGTCCACTGAGAACTGGACTGAGATCTGCCAAGTTATTTCACAAGACTATGTTCTCATACACATCATGTGTATATGACCAAGCACATTTTGGACACTACTTTAATTGAACAGCTCTCTGTGCCACCACTTAAATCCCACTTAAAAGCTAATTTGAGGGCTTAAGTGAATATTAAGTTCTGCATATGCCTTCTGATAGGGTTTAAGTTGGACCTAAGTGAACCATACACTTGGTGCTAGTTGTCTGCACAGGGGTGAAATTGTATTCTGGGTCTATGCAAGAACTGGAAAATAGGGTTTAAGGAAATATTTGATGATATGTCTAATTTAGCATTTCCTTTTGGACAAAACAGGTAGAAATGCCAAAAAAGTAAGCCTAGAACAAAACCAGTGAAATCATGGAAACAATGTCAACTCACGGTGGTTTTGCAGTTATAGCGAGCGACGGCATCATGTCATCAAAGCAAACCACCAAGCATGTCATTTAGTGAATGAAGCCTAGTTATAAGGCAAAATATTTGCCATGCATTGTAAATGGTTTCAACAATTGTCTGTCTTCTTTGTCCTGAGGTCTGTACACAGCATGAGGTCTTGCTTGCTGAATCAGTGAAGCCCAGTCCTATAGGCTCATGAAGTAAAATCTTGCTTTCCAGAGTGCGACTCAGTTTATTTCCTGGCACATTACCATCCCATTCATACTGGTTTTTATAAGCCTGGATTCTGATTGAGGACACCATGTTCTGACCCTAAAGGCCATATCTTCAAGTTTTCCAGATCCGAAGAAGAGCTCTATGTAGCTTGAAAGCTTGTCTCTTTCATCAATAGAAGTTGGTCCAGTAAAAAATATTACCTCACCCTTCTTGTCTCTCTAATGTCTTCCCAATACATTTAGAGCAAGACTACAGCTGCTCTTTTGAAGAGGTGAAACTCTAATAGGCAATCTGCCTGATTTATGTACCATGAAGCATGACTACAGATCGAGAAGACTCTTATTCATTAGATAATTTATTTGAAATGATAAATCCAGCTTGGTTATTATAAGTTACCAAATGAAGAGTAAAGGGACATTTTTGTTTTGGCCCACCTTTTTTCTTCTGTTTTCTAGGCTCAGGTGAATATTCCTCCCCAGCCCCCAATTTTATTTTGTTTAAATAAATAATACTTCACACGATATAGCTCCATTTCTTCAAGGTGCTTTACAAACATGCATTCACTTAGGCCTGGGCTTACTCAGCCAGCGTGACAGAGGTCTGGCTCAGGGTTTCCTAGCCAGCACCCTGTCACACACCTCCCCCTTTATGAACTGCCATGTTTGTCCTTCCTTGACCTTTCTGCCCTCATCCGGTGGGCTTCATCTGGGGAAGCCTCTCCCCCTCTTTCGGGCAATCACCTGCATCATCTCCTGAGGGTTCCTTCATCCCGCACCCACAAAAAGTACACTGGTTGGCGGGTGGATGTCCCTATAGCTCTGTTGCCACCCACAGGTCCTCACACCAATCGCACCCCTGCGGGCGTCCCTTCTCCTTTATCCCCTTTTCTTCAGGTAGAGGGTTGAAGCCAATCCCGACCTCCTGCTGGACACCCCGGGCCTCGGGTTCTCCCAAGCCACCAAGCTCCTGTTTCTTCTCCTGGGAACTGTGGTGTGGGGACCTCCAGTTGCCCCTTTTCTCTTTCTAAGTGGCTTGGGCTGGCCATCTCCCCCACACCTCCTTCCCCTCTGTCTACCCTATCCAGGTTCTGTTGACTAGGTTTCTCATGTTCATTACCCTGAGGACCTTGCTGCTTTTCCTCCCTGAGGCTTCTCAGTCAAGAGCTCCCCACCCCCTTCTTCAGGGAACCTTTCCTTTTCCATCTGGGGGGAGGGCCCCAGTCCATACCCAACACAACAGAGTACAGTAACCTCTCTACTACCCCGACCCGCTTCCATTTAAAGCTTCCCTGCACTTCTAGGGGCACCCGGGCCACCAGGCAGTATCTCCTGTCCCCATGGATACACTCCAGGGCCATCTGTGCATCTGGAATTATCCAATGCGGTTTTATCAGCCCCCTCTGGATGAGCGAGCAGGCTGAAGCTGTATCCACCAGGCCCCTATGGGGTTTCCTCCCCACCCTTACCGGGATGGTGGACAGCCTCTGCCCCCTTCTCCGCCCTCCAACATTAGTTCAGCTGGAAAATTCGGTCCACCCACATTCCATATCTGTGCAGTCCCCCTTTTTATGTCCTGGCTGCCCACCCTCCCAGCAAACAATCACACCAACTCTACTGGGAGCTGCTTGGGATTCCTCCTTCCTCTCGGGGCCTTTCCCAGGAAAGCGTTCCCGCAGCTTCTTCCCCAACTCTCTATCTTTACAGGGTTGGCCCTTCCTTTGGGGAACGTCTGCCTCCTGTGTACTCCTCGGTCAGCTTGACTGCCGCATCGACCATACTTGGCTGATGTCGCCTGACCCAGACTCGGATATTCTCAGGGAGGCCCTGTAGTAATTGATCTAGGATGAGGGCATCCATTATCTCCCCCACCATTTGCTTCATTATCTCCCCCATCGTCTCGGGCCTCAGCCAACGGGTGGCCCAGTCCATCATCTCTAAGCGAATGCCCAGGGCCACACAGCCCCCATCCATCGGGCTGACCAGAAATTTTGGCAGTATTTCTTCATCGACAGGCCCACGCAGTCTAGGATGGCCACCCTCACGTCTCATAGTTTCGGGCTTGTTCCTCGCTCAAGGCCATGTAAGCCACTTGAGCTTCTCCCACCAGATAGGGAGCCAGCCGTAAGGCCCAGGTTGCCCTATCCCATCTGGTGCCCATGGGTCTCCGCTTGAATATACCAAGGAAGGCATCTGGGTCAAGCCCATTTTACAGAGTTCCAAGCACGGCAGCCGGGTGCCATCTCCTACTGTGAGACTCACCATTCGTTGCTGCTGCACACTGTCCTGCTCTCTTACAAAGTCCTGTAGGCTTTTCTGCTATTCTGCCTGCCAGGTTAGCAAGGCCTGTCTCTCGGCCTGGTGGAACTGCCGGAAGCCTTGCAGGGCCTTCTGCATCTGCTCCTGCTGTTTGATGAGCCATTGCAGGGTCTCCTCCATCTCCAGGCTGCCAACCACGTCTGTTGGCTCAGGTCCCAGACAAGCCCCCATGTGTAACAGGGAACAGGTGGTCCCCTCTTTCTTCTGCCACATTTTCACCCACAAATCAACCAGAGACCTCTGCTTTGGTGCTATCACGCATGCTCTTTATTTACAGTTGAAGTTCCCACCACCTTGTAGCTACAGACAGCGTCAGGCTTGCAGCCTCAGGGACTGTTGGCTTCTGCAGCCTGCAGGGGAGAGCAGCCTCTAACTCCCTAGCTCCTCCCTTTCCTCTCCCCGCAGCTTCCTGCCAGCCTTTATGTAGCCCCTATGGGTGTTTCTTTAAAGTCTTTAAAATAAATGGTACTGGTATACTCAGCTGATGCACACATCATATGTCCTTTGAAGTAAATGCAGCTACGCTGATTTACACCAGCTGAAGATCTGGTCCAATGTGTTAAAAATTATATTACATTTATACAACCCTTTTAATCTTGAAGTACCCCAATGTGCTTTGGATACAGGAGTCAGTATACCCACATAGGAAATGTCCCTGCCTCTGGGATAGGGAGCAGAAACTGCATAACTGCAACATAACACAGTCTACAGTAAATCCATCCAGCAATCATTGCAGTCGTTTGGAGTGCAGAAGGCTTGACGAGACAGATTAGAGAGTAGCAGACTTTTGGCCCCTTTCCAGAAAATTAAAACGATCCATTTTCAAGGCTTACACAACTTCCCCCCCTCCTCCCCCAAAGTTTCAGAAATGAAATTTGAGATGAGGATAGTTTCCTTTGGGAGAACATGGTAGATGGAAGAGCACTTGATAAATGATGCTTATAAATGCTGAGGGGAATTTTTTGCCTCTGCCTGAACTGATGAAACAGCAGAGGTCACTTTTATTTTTTTCTGTCCATAGGATATACGACAGAATTATTGCAAGACAAAATGCCTCATTTTTTTTCTGTTTTCACTTCAAACTAGAGATAAGCTCAAGCTGCAGAGCCTCAGTATGATGTACATGCAGGGCCGGCTCCAGGCACCAGCCGACCAAGCACGTGCTTGGGGCGGCACCTTGGGGCAGGGCGGCGCTCGACTTTTTATTTATTTATTTATTTATTTTGGATTCGGCGGCGCGACGCTCGGAGGGGGGGG